>NC_141157.1:112754801-112907801 GCF_053477565.2 Lygodium microphyllum
GTTGCCATCATCCTGGAACTGTCGCCTTGATCTTCACTCTCCTCTAAATGTTGCCTTTTCAGTTTATAGCTGCCGCCTTGACATTCTCTCACCTCTGTCTATTGCGTTTGCACCCAGCAGCTATCATTCAGATTTTCTCTCTCCTTAGATACCTGCGTTTTTAGTCTATCTTTCTCTTGCAATGTTGTCTACATCAAATCCAACCTTCCTTGGCTATGCTTCCTACTGTTCAACACTCAAAGGCTACATTTGTTGTGATTCAAGATTCATTCAAAGTATGACACTCTACAGCTCATAACCTTTGCCTTGATCCCAGAGATATGAGAATTTCAGGTTCAATATTTACTGCATGGTGTGTGTTTGTTACATGAGCATTATATATTCAATATTCATTCACTTCATTATTCAATTTGTTCACTGTCTCTGAATTACCCTAACCCTAACTATATTCTGTGTTTATCAATCTGTACTTTGTCATACGATTGGTTTTCTGCTTTTTGCATTTAGAGCATTCCTTCATATGGCATCAGAGCTAGATACTCTTTGAGAAACCTTGCCCTTTGATCGGAAAGCTCATTCGCAGAAGCAGAAACAACACAAGGGTCAAATGACTTCGAACACATTCATAACACCGCTCCGGTCTCCACAACCAAACATGGACGAAAACGATTAAGAGTCGGCCTCACAGCTTCCTACTATTCGATCTAACATGGACAGAGAACCATCGGACTACCATGGAGTCCACAAACCATATCAAATTTCTACCACTAAGTATGATCTCATCCTTATGCATAGGGCTCAGCAAGAGGTTGCAAGTAAGCCTAAATTTCTCTTTTAGATTCAATGCACAAAACTAATGATCTTGCAGGACCTTCAGAATCTCCATCTCCACTACGGACCACCCATCCACAAGTGGAACCTGGCTCAGATTACACGTCACTTTTACAGTACTTCTTTTCTCCAATGCCAAGTATGAACCCTATTATTTCAGATTCTATGCCAACTAATTCTGCATTTTCTGTTGGATCAGGACATGCTCATCAACAAGGGACTCTTCAAAATAAACTTTGGTTTGTGTGCAATGAGAAAGTTAGATATTTCTTCATAAACTCAAAACTAGGTAAGAAGATAAAAGAAGAACTTGTAAGTATTCCTACCCTTCCTTTTTCTTCAAATGATTTTATTTCTTATGGTTAATATGGTGTAGGTGCATCTTCATCTAGTGTATTTAATGGACAAAAGAAACAAACCTTGTTTCCCACAACAACATCCATCACAAATCCATTTGGGCTCGACCCATCCCTCCCTCATCTTTCGCTATACCTTTCTTTCCGCTTCCATTAAGTGCACCACATTATCCTCAACATGCAACACCAGGGGGTCTACACTTTTAGGCACGGCCTTTAGGACCTCTACCTACATGTTTCTAGGTGATGTACCTGTGACGAAGGCTCAACCTCCCACATGCACACTTTCGAGCTATCCCTCTGGGAGTGCATCCCAAACATACTCGAGTGTGGATCGTTTGGTATCGCAGTTTGCCTCTATGGCATTATCTAGTGGACCATCCGATCATTTTATAGTGCCCCACCCAACATTTGAACAAGGCTATCATGTCCTAGTGCCTCCACCTATATCTACGATATCATATGGACCTATGTCCGTTTTGGTACCTCTGCAGCAATCGACATTCACTGGACATCAACAACATATTTCTGTCTATCCATTTTTACCCCCTCCTCCTTATCCACCACCACTATCTTATCCTCTATCTTACCCCATTTATCCATCTTCCCAAAAACCTCATGGTTCTAGCTCCTCATCTGCCAAGCATGCATTTAATGACAAGACTCATTTCAACAGGTCAAACTAAACCACTTGATCAAATTTTATGAGGCATGTCTTAAACTCTTAGAACCTATGCGATCTAGTACAAGGGTTGAAACCCCAATCTGATCCTGCCCTTGTTCCATACAAGATCGTCTACTCATGGAAGGCTCATAACACCTCCGCTATTGTCGAGCTTAGGCAAGGCTTATTGCCTTAGTTTTACTCTCAACTTCAACATTTCGACTTAGCATTCGAGAATTGCGCACACTTCACTAACCACTATGCAGCTCAGGATAGAACCCATTGCATAAATTTGAATCATGAGCTCCAAAACTTCAAAATCACAGACAAGGATAACTTCAAAGTCAAGTCGGCTGAGTATCGACATCTTCTCACTGAATCCTCAACCACTGGGGCTCCTAAGTCCTCTGACAATCAAGTTACCCTATTCCTTAACAAGCTGCCACGAAAATATTTCCATTTTAAGAAGCACATGATTTCACAACCTCGCATGCCCACATTTTATGAGTTTGAGTGTTAGCTGTTGCGTTACGCACGGTTGTTTGATCAATTTCATAACACTTCCTTGATCGAGGGGGTCTAGTAACATCTTCTGAAGGGGGGCAACAGGGCAAGGGCAAACAAAACTCAAATCAAAATCAAAATCAAAATAGGGCTAGTGAATCCCAAGAAAACACTCACTCTACACTTAAACCTCGATGGTAAAATGTACCTTAAAAGAAAAGGTATTATCAATGTTGTCAAAAGGCTGGCCATTAAGACGACAAGTATTGATCTGAGGCAAGCAGCACACAACCAAAATTCAAGAATCAAACCCCCGCACCCCAATCGGGTAACCCCCAATAGGGGAAGCAAGGTGGTGGCAACCCTTAGTAGGAGCAGTAGCAAGGCCAGACCCACATTGCCACAGATCAGTCATCACAGTCGGTGAAGTACTCAACTCCAAAGACTTTGTCTGACTAGTCTACAAAGGCCCACATCGTCTCTTTACAGACATCGGATGTGAGTCTTGTTTACATCTGTGAGTTGCCTCTTGATGAGATGCTTGCAGAGACCCACTTGTCACAATCAAGCACGTCAACACCTATTTGGCTTGTGGACAGTGGAGCTACCCATCACATGACTCCTAGAGTGGACATTATCGTTTCTCAAGCCCCTACAACCAGGAGTGTCCGCGTAGGAAACAACTCCTTGGTCAAGATTCAAGCCCAAGGTCATGTCAATTTTCCCACTCACCTAGGTCCTAAATTCGCTTCGCTAGATGATGTCTATCATGTCTTCCAGCTTCGCGTCAACTTATTGTCCATTTTGCAACTCTGATAGTTGGGGCAAGCAGTTTTCTTCACCATAACCACAATCGAGGTCCTAGACTCTCAAACTGGTTTAGTGATTGCTCATGGCATGGCACAGCCTAATGGCCTTTACCACATGGCACACTTTCTTACTAAGCTGGCTGCCAATGATTCAAAGTTCCATCGCTTCCAAGCTTCGACCACTATATGGGAGCCCACAAACTCTAAGCATCTTTGGCATTTTCGCTTAGGACATCTTGGCTACAACTCTCTTTATGAGTTGTCGTGTATCTCATGAGGTCTGTAAAGCATATCACCAAGGTAAACATCATCATGCATTCTTTCCTCAACAGTCTATTACTCATGCAATGAAATCCCTTTGGCTCATTCATATAGATCTTTGTGGTCCTACATCCACCGCAGCCTTGACATATGGGTATACTTCTTAAAGCACAAGTCAGATGCTTTCACTTATTTCAGTGCTTAGATGCTGTTGGTCCACAACCAAACTGGTTGTTGTGTGGGTACTATGAGGAGTGATTCTAATGGTGAGTTTACCTCGCACGAGTTTTTTGAGTTTCTACAGGAGCAAGGCATTGCATGCCAACTCATCTCTACCAACTCTCCTGCATAGAATGGAGTCGTAGAGTGTAGGAACCGGACAATCTTAAATATGACACAATGTAACGTGCCCGCTCCTCAAATCGCGGGACACGTCTTAGTAATCCATCGAGAGATATATCTAGAAGACGCCACCCGGCACTCCCAAGGAATGACACAGGGTTTGCCAACTAGGGTCTCTCGAGTCTGCCTCCCAACGGAACTTATCCGGCTATTCCCACTAGGATCGACCTGAAGTCCGGGTTCCTTGTAGTCGGGTCTTCCTAACAGCCTTCTAGCGTCGGTCTACAACTGCTCCACTTAGCGCACACACAACTGGGCCAAAGTAGACTCATACCGCACTTGGTTCAAAGAGAATGGGAAACGAGAGGAATGTATCGCTCGACCTCTCTGCCCGTAGGGCATAGTCCCATTCCAATCCCCTAAAACGGTATGAATCAGGTTTTTAACTTACAAGTTCTAAGGTCTTTGTCTATCTAACGTTCGCATCAAATAAATTCCAGTAAGGAAAGCTCTCGGCTAACCGAGACCACCCTACCATAGAATGGACCCGACGGTCACATCCACCACACTTCCCTCGAGGGTTGTTTTAGTTATCTAATTACCTAACACATTATGTTTAACACATAAAAGCAGCTTCCTTAATTAACTCGTTAATCACAGGTTCCTTTACGTAATTTAGGGCACAATCACTAAGACAAGATAAAACAAGATTAAACACTTCCTTAACTTATCTTCAAATTAATGTTTGTCTCCCGCCCATACAAGAGAATTAAGTGTCCCTTTCTGCCTCCGCAGAAACAATCCTTCCGTATCCTGGAAATAAAAACCCAAGGGTTTATCCTACCAAGATTCTGCCTTGTAACTAGTATCAAGGCCTCGAGATCCCATCTCGAGTCACGTAGAATACTTGTGTAGGGTCCGGAGGCACTGGGTTTTACGGCCAGAGCCCCCCCTGACACCCAAGCGACCTCCTACGCCAAGTAATTTCCACGGAGAGACCTCTCGCGGCGAGTTCGGTCCACATTCCCGGCGCGGATTCATAACCCCCTTGGTCAAGGTTTGGCAGTTCGCGGGGGTAGCTAGCACTATCCTTCCTTAATTATCCCTTTAGGAAATCGTCCACAGCTGAAGCAACCAGCCTAATAACATTTACTAGAGAAAGCATCCCTTTTGTTCCCATGGCAATTTATCCTTACAGTTCCCACCATGAAAATATAATCACTTGGATATTCATCCAAAACCACAACCAATCCTTAAGTATCCTTTCGGAAACAAACAAGCTGAAACAACCAACCTAACATCCTTTAACTAGGAAAACATCCTTTCCTAATCCAGCAAGTAACCACTCTGCTTACTAACCTCTTTTCCATCTCAAACAAGGTCAACCCTCATTAGAAACATCAATGGTAAACCATCTCAACAAGTCCCTTAAGCCACCGTTGCATTGGAACTTAGCTTATCCCTACTTAAATCATTTTCAGTCTTGATATGCTGCCTCCCTAGGGTTACCTTTATTAATCATGGCTACCTATCTAGGGTAGAAGATCAACCCATCTTAAGCCCTTTAATGGCGAATACATGCAATTCTACCTCTATTTAAGAATTCAAGATGCGTGAGAAGAATCTAAATCTTGGTACAACCTGGATATGAGCTATAGTTGCTGGAGGGTTGGTGGTATTCATGTCTCCACTTACATTGGATATGTTCCTAGCTCCGTTTGCAACTTCAGCACTTGTGCTCCTTGTAACTCGTCTGTCGGGTGCCATCCTTGAGCGTTCTTGGTCTTGCAACCCTTAAGGTAAATCGACCGCTCTTGCCTTGGCAGAAGGAAGTGGTACACGGGTTCACAAGGAATCTAAGGCCAAACAATGTGACTTCAACATACATAACTTTTCTTCTTCTTTTACCCTCTCCCCAATTTGTTTTCCTTCTATCTCACCCTCTCCATCTCATAGTCTTCTCTCCCTCTCTCTCACCCACCCTATTTGGCCTCTACATTGATGAGATCTTAGAGTACATAGATAGATTGGGCGAGGAGGGATCGAGCCTAGGAGGGACACTGATACCCATCTTACTATATGCGGACGACATAGTCCTCATCTCCAACACACCCGAAGGGCTACAGTGCCAACTGGACGCACTACAGGCCTTCTGCCAAGACAAAGACCTAACTATGAACCTGGGGAAAAACCAAGGTCATGGTGTTCAACACGTCAACCCAATGGCTCCGACAGTCGGTAACCCCCTTCACATACGGCGGAGAGACCGTGGACGTGGTCCAAAGATACGTCTATCTGGGGATTACATTCTCTGGACCGAGATTTACCCTGAGAAAAGCAGCAGAAGATAGACTAACCCGAGGCTATGCAGCCCTCGGGTCAATGGAGAACCAATGTGCCTGCATACAGTTCTAGGAACCCCGGACAAAGCTCTGGCTTTTTGACACCTTGGTCACACCAACCCTCCTGTACGGGGCTCCCATATGGGGGTCCAATCTCTACCACACGCGGGGGGCCCCACAGGATCAGCCACTGCCCAAGGAGGAGGCCACCTATGAGGGATGGGAGCAGATGGAGAGACCCTTAATACTTATGATCTCACAGATGATCCGAAGCAAGCCCTCCGTACCACACGAGATCATTCGCGCAGAGCTAGGGGCACCGCCCCTCGTGGCTGAGGCCCTCTTCCAGACCGTGACCTTCTTGCACCGAATATGGGACCTGCCCCGGCACCAGTACCCCAGACTCACCCTGGAGTCATCCAAACAGCTAGCAACACAAGGGGACACTGAGTGCTGGTATGCCCGAACAAAGACCTGGCTACGGCTCCATGGCCTGCACATGGGCCACCTCTCCCCACTGCAATACAGCCTAGACTGCCCACACCTGGAGCTCAGCCGAGAGGAGGTGAATCGCATCATCAGAATGGATATCATCCAAACAGACACAGCCAGGACATGGGTGACCCCCACGTCGGAACTAGGAACCAAGCAGGCTTTCTACCGAGAGCACTTCCTGCACATCTCCTCGAATGGCTTCATCACCCACCCAAGCTACATGGACACACACCTATCTCACGAGGTCAGAAGTGCCATCGAACAGATCCGCACGTCCTCACACCAACTACGGGTCGAAACGGGCACATACGGGGCTCCCCCCAGAAGACCGAATATGTCAACACTGCCATCTCGAGCCAGAGACAGAGGAACACTATATCCGTAGATGCCCAATGTACTATGAAATCCAGGGACGCTTCCACTTCCTATTCAACAAAGGATTTGGACCACTCTCCAAGGTGATGGAATTCAAAGACCAGAGATGCCTGGGGCTCTTTCTACTGGAAATACGACGCCACAGAGACCACCTCCTATGAACCATGGAGCAAAGACAAGGAGCCACCAACCAACGCACACTCAACGAATTCTACCAAATACCAGCTACCCTCCCCACCACCGAGCCCCCACCAGCCCAACCAGCCTCCCGACCCCGGGGGACCACCTTAGAAATAGCCATAGCGAGAGGCAAAGCCCGGCGCCCACGCCCCGCCGGCCCTCGTCCCCCCACAGAAGACACATGTCAAAGATACAAGGGATACTACGCCGCCATCGGAGGGCCCTGCCCCGCAACTTTAGTCTCTCCATGTTAGACCGACCCATGTGGGACATCCTAGGATGAACACTCCAAGAGCAGTTCCACACCGCACTGGGAGTACCTCTAGATTGTATGTACCTACTCAATTCAGTTCAACATAGCATAAATGTTAGCTTCACTGGGACTTTTGAAATCTCCCATACATTTTGTATGCAACATTTTGGTCTCATAGGCCAACTTGGCCTGTTGTAGACGTTAATATAACTTTCTTTCTTTTCTTTCTTTCTTTCTTTCTTTCTCACTCTCCCTATATCCTCCCCTAATTATCTTCCACTTCTCTCTATCCTTCTTCTTCTTCTTCTTCTCCTCTCTCTTCCTCTTCTTCTCCTTCTTTCTCTCCCTTCCTCTTCTTCTCCTTTCTCTCCCTTCCTCTTCTTTTTCTTCTTCTCCTTCTCTCTCTCCCTTCCTCTTCTTCTCCTTCTCTCTCTCCCTCTTCTTCTTCTTCTTCTCCTCTCTCTCTCTTCTTCTCCTTCTTCTTCTCCTCTCTCTCCCTCTTCTTTATCTCCCTTCCTCTTCTTCTTCTTCTCTCTCTCTCTCTCTCTCTCTCTCTCTCTCTCTCTCTCTCTCTCTCTCTCTCTCTCTCTCTCTCTCTCTCTCTCTCTCTCTCTCTCTCTCTCTCTCTCTCATCACGGGGAGGGGGGGGGGGGGGGGGGGGGGGCTTGCCGCTACCTGCGAACGACCAGGGGGGCGCCTTTACAAGGTGAGGAGAGGGAGGCTATATGCCAACTGGAGGGGCGGGCAGCCATGCCGCCCCCCACTTGGCTACCATGGGGAGGGGGGAGGCCTTTGGGGAGGGGCCACATGGCTACCTCTCCCACACAGGTGGTGTGCCCTCTCTCTCTCTCTCTCTCTCTCTCTCTCTCTCTCTCTCTCTCTCTCTCTCTCTCTCTCTCATCCAGTTGACGGGGAGAGAGGTAAAAAAAATTGCATTCATTTTAAATAATTTTTTGCCTTTGAGAGCGGGGTTCATGTGCCAGGAAGCGGGTAGGCACGGGGAGGCTATTTTAATGATCGAAACGTTACACACACACACTATGCTATTCACAACAACCCTGTTAAATCTTCAATATACATCCTCAATTGATGCCTCAATGCGGCAATCCCTAAAAAGACTCCGTACAAGGTATTTTTTTGGCTCCCGGCCTCTTATTTCTTACTTTAGAGTTTTCGGTAGTCATGCTTATACGCACACTCTTGATGACAAGATAGGAAAGCTCACCTCTCCACCAAATCTCTTGATCTTTGTGGGTTGTTCTTCCAAAGTGAAACCTATCACTTGTTCAATCCTCGAACAAACAAGATGATCGTTAAAAGGAATGTCATCTTTGATGAGAGGGACATAGTGCAATCCTCTCCACTAGACTCTTTGTCCTCACCTTTGCTCATATTATTTGAGATCATGCCTACCAAGCCGGGTCTACTACCTGCTCCTGATCTTCCTGCAGATACTTCAGCACCCAAGCCTCCTCCACGAGACCTGTTACCTCGCTGATAATAGTAAACCATGCGGGATTCGAGGATCCTTCCACTAGATTTCACTTTGGAGGGCCCTAGAAGGTCTGCTTGACTCGCCCCTCATGCTTCATATGAATCATTGTTTACAAATAATTACATTGCACATTCTGAGCCAAACAGTTGACAGGAGGCTCTCCAAGACCCCCTATGGCATGAGGCCATGGAGAAGGAACTGGATAGTATTGATCGCAATGGAACTTGGACATTGGTGGATCATCCTTGTTACAAGCCGGTAATCAGGACGAAGTGGATTTTTAGGACCAAGCTAAAGACTGATGGTACGTTAGAGAAATACAAGGCTCGCCTTCTAGTGCAAGGTTTCATGAAAAAACATGACATTGACTATGAAGAAACCTTCGCACCTACCGCTCGGTTGACATCATTTTGTCTGTTGGTTGTGCTCCCCGCTTACAACGATTGGCCAATCCATCAGATGGACGTCAAAAGTGCCTTTCTCAACGGTTATTTGCATGAAGAAGTCTATGTGGAGCAGCCTCCCATCTTTCCTTCTGTTGACAAGACTAACAAGATCTTTACCTTACAGAAAGCTCTTTATGAGCTGAAACAAGCATCGAGGTGTTAGTACCGCATGATGGACGAGTTTTTACGGACTCATGGATACTATTCTGTGAAGAAAACTGCTAGGGTTTGCACTGAGGAAAAACAGAGTGTACGACCACAACAAAAATACAAAGAGACAGACACTGACACAGAAAGCAAAACTCAAACCCTAAACGTAAAACTCAAAACTCAAACATAAAAACCCAAACACAAACAAAAGAAGGGAGACAAGAACACAAGTCTGAAGTGAATGAATATTGCAAATGAATGTAAGAGTGTATAGATACTCAAGGGCAAAGCAATGTGTCGGAGAGTGACGTCCACCAAAGACGGATCCCAAGTTTGTGACCGCCAATCAGAGTAAAGGATGGAGAGGATGCAGCAAACACAGGTTTCTAGAGGACCTAGAGCACCAAATGCAAGCTGGACAAGTGACGAAGAGGGCTGGCACCTATCGCCTGGTGTGGAGGAAGCTGTCGC
Organism: Lygodium microphyllum; assembly: GCF_053477565.2. Taxonomy (NCBI): domain Eukaryota; kingdom Viridiplantae; phylum Streptophyta; class Polypodiopsida; order Schizaeales; family Lygodiaceae; genus Lygodium; species Lygodium microphyllum. The sequence continues at coordinate 112,764,776 of NC_141157.1, forward strand.
CTAGGAAGATGACACCAAATGCAAGCTGTGGATGCAGGTGTAGAATAGGTCCAAATGCAGCAGCAAAAGGTCACTTGATGATGGAGATGGGCTGTCAAATGTCACCTACACACTGGAGGAGTAAACGCAGCAACAGAAGGTGTGGCAGTAGTCCTTGGGGTTGGACAGCCATGTGTGTGTGGATTGATGGCTGAAATCTGCACTCAAGGGTGTGAAACTTGCAGAGACAGAAATAAGGCTGAATGGGGGCAGCCTATCTATTTATAGATGTTGAAGGGTGCCCCAAAGAATTAGGGTTTTTGGGGGACCACTGAAACTCTCAAATTGCTCCCGTTTTTAGAGTTTTTCATTAATTAAGTGTATTTGGGGCTGTTTAAGAATGTTAATCAGCTCAAAAGCGTGTTTTAGCTCAACATATCCTACCCCCTATGATCCAAATATCTATGTGCACACCTCTAGGGTGGGGGTCAGCTATATCCAACTCTATGTTGATGACATAACACTCACTGTTTCAGATTCTACGGCTCTCGCAAAAATTAAACCACAGTTTTGTGCTACATTCAAGATGACAAACTTAGGATTGTTGTCTTATTTCTTGGGGATAGTTAAAAATGGTTTTCTAATGATGCATGGATGACTGTATGGTTTTCTAATGATACATGGACGATTATGTGTCACAAAGCAATTGAGACCTAAAGTGATCATCAAGTGTCATGCTCCTCCTTATGCAAAACAAAGGGGGATTGATGCTACAATTAGAGCCATAGTAACCAAAAATATATTTCATCTTGGTGAAACGCGAAACCTTGAAACACGCCCAACATTTCATTTTGTTTCGTTTTGTGGAACCTTTTTTTGGAAATTTTTTCATTTATTCAAAAGAACATGAGAGTTGTTTTTCTTTTACAATTAGCATTTTTTCCACCTCCTTGTGTGCCCAATCACCTTCTTCATCTTTCCATACTTTGTTTTGTTTCGCAAAACAAGGTCACAAAATGAAAAAGTAGTTTAAAGAGTTTCTTCTATTAAAAGAATATGTAGGATGTTTTTCTATTACAAACCACGAAACAAAAAAGTTGTTTAAACAGTTTCTTTTACTAAAAGAACATGTACGCTATTTTTCTGTTACAACCCACATTTTTTCTATGACCTTCTCCTTGCCCACCCCATCACATCCTCCTCCTCTTTGTGCATCTCCTACTTCTTCTCCATCTCTTTCTAGTCCACCTCATCCTCCTCCTCCACCTTATCTCTTCCTCCTCTTTGTCCTCCACCTCTTCCACACACTCCACTTTCCCCTCTACCTTGCGCCTCTGACCTCAAACAAAAATGCCTCCTCACAAGGTTTTTGCTCATGAAGAGATCAATTTCTACTTTCACTTTCATTATGTATTATATGTATGTTGTAGGCTATACATTTTGATTTGTGGGTCGTGAATGTTAATTTCTAAATCAATAAGTGAAGTTAATAAGTAAAGTGGATGATTTGGTTTTAGGCTTTTGACTTTTGACTCTAGGATCAAGGTGGAATAAATATTCTTATTTTAGGGATATGTTTTCTTTCTCTAAGAATGCTATATATAGATTTTTTGTTTCTCTAAATTACTATTGTATCATAATTTTAATTATTATAACTAATATTTTTCGAAACCTCAAGGTAGCTAACAAAACAAAATGCGAAACAAAACTACGAAACAAGATGAAGCATTTCTGGTGACTTTGGTCAGAGCAATTGAGCATTTCTTTTATTGGCCTTCTTTGAGACACAATATTAAGCAGTTTGTCAGGACGTGCATCATATGTCAGAAAGTGAAGTATGATAGACAAAAGATGCTAGGCTTATTGCAACCCTCACCTATTCTAGATAGGCCTTGACAAAGCATTGCTATGGACTTTATCTTTAGTTTCCTAGAACACCTACAGGGAATGATGGGATATAGACAATTATTTGGGGGTTCAATAAGCAAGCCCATTTCATTTGGTTGAGGAAGAAGATAAAGACTGATCATATGGCATGCTTATTTTCACGGCATGTATTTAAGTATTACGGCATGCCAAAGCCAATCAAGCGATCAAGACCCTTGGATGACCAATTTATCTTGAAAGGGGCTGTTTGAAAAAAGATGTACCACGCTGGAATTTTATTTGTCCTTCCATCCACAAACAGATGGTTAGGCAAACAAGGAAAATCCTATAGTGCTTGATCTCTTGAGATACTATGTATTTGAGCATTTGCCTTTGGTAGAGTTTGCATACAATAATACAATGCATAGCTCCATTTGAGGTTGTGAAAGGTGGCAAGAAAGTGTCCCCTATTTAACACACAAAGGATAAGATCTTTGGGACTGATCGGTATGTAGAAAACATGGATGGTTAGGCAAACGAGGCAAATGAGGCAAATTCTATAGTGCTTGATCTCTTAAGATACTATGTTTTTGAGCATTTGCCTTTGGTAGAGTTTGCATACAATAATACAGTGCATAGCTCCATTGGTAAAGCTCCATTTGAGGTTGTGAAAGGTGGCAAGAAAGTGTCCCCTATTTCAAACACAAAGGACAAGATCTTTGAGATTGATCGGTATTCACAACGTGGCAAGAAAGTGTCCCCTATTTTGCACACAAAGAACAAGATCTTTGAGATTGATCGGTATGTAGAAAACATGGATGGTTAGGAAAACGAGGCAAATTCTACAGTGATTGCTCTCTTGAGATACTATGTATTTGAGCATTTGCCTTTGGTAGAGTTTGCATACAATAATACAATGTATAGCTCCATCGGTAAAGCTCCATTTGAGGTTGTGAAAGGTGGCAAGAAAGTGTCCCCTATTTTGCACACAAAGGACAAGATCTTTGAGACTGATCAGTATGTAGAAAACATGGATGCAACCTATGCAATGGTTAAGTATGCTCTTCAAAGTTCTCAAGAGAAGCAAAAGAAGGCAATTATTCACCATAGACGTGCTTTGCAGTTTGTAGAGAGCGATTATATGTTACTACCTTGGCCCAAGAGGAGTAGTTAAAAGGGACCAATGCTTCTAAATCTGAGGCCTTGATAGGTCAGTCTTCTCAGAAAAAAGAGGAAGAACCAAAAGGAGGAGGAGGACAAATCAAAGAAGGACAAGGAAAAGAAGTCCACTTATCACATCTACGACAAGACATGTCACTAGAAGAAGGATTGCTTTGACAAGAAGAAGAAGAAAAATGAGAAAAATGAGAAATCTTCAAAGGATTTCGGAGCGGTGGTTGTTCCCTCATCAACTACTTTCCTCCACTTGGAGGTGGTTGAGGCATCGACCTTAAAGGCCTCTGATGCTGCATTGATGACCCCATACTCTCGAGAGGATTGTTGATAGTGGTACCTCACGGAACATGACTCCTTCTTCAAGAAGTATTGCTCATTTGCGGCCTTCACATGGCCAAATTTTCATAGGTGATAGTTCTTCTATCCCTATTGAAGGACAGGGTAATATGCATCTTATTCTAGATGGGCAAGGTGGTGCCCATACATCCAAGGTACTTTATATGCCGGCCATGGGATGCCATCTGCTTTCGGTGCACAAGATTTGTGCCCTCGACCTCTTGGTTGAGTTTGATGTGGCCTCCTTTCAGATTCTTGATCGTGGATCAAGACACGTCCTTGCTTCAAGTTGTGAGAAGAATGGAGTCTGCAAGTTGCGGTCTTCTTCTGCCTTGACTTCTCTTCTTCTTACCTCTCACATACAATCCGAGCTTTGGCATGCTCGGTTTGGCCACCTCAACTATGACTATCTACACAAGGCGTCTAAGGGACAGCTTGTTCGAGACTTGCAAGATATTGTGGTGAGCCAGCAACCTTGTGTATCCTGCATCCGTGGGAAGCAAACTCGTGATGCTATTCCCAACAATGCTTTGAGGCCGTCTTCAGCAACCTTGGAGCTTGTTTCTACCGATCTTTGTGGACCAATGAGGACGTAGTCCCTTAAAGGGAGCTTGTATTTCATGCTAATTGTGGATAATTACAGCAAGATGGCACGGACTTATTTCTTGAAATTGAAGACTTTCTTCAACTTCATGGATAGATTGCTCTTTGAGAAGAACCAATCGGGCCAGAAACTGAAGACCTTACAATCGGATAATAGCGGAGAATTTATTTCTAATGAGCTTCTCGTTTTTGTGCAGATTGTGGTATCCACTAGGAGTTTGCCAATGCAAACACCCCTCAAGAGAATGGCATATTGGAGCGAAAGAATTGTAGTGTGATCGAGATGGCTTGTACCATGATGGAACATTGACAAACACCTCAATGTCTATGGGCTGAGGCTGAGGCTGTGGCTACTGCAGTCCACATTCTTAATCAATCCCCTACTTCCGTTGTTGGTATGACCCCCTATGAGACCTAGTCTAAGCCAGATGTTTCTTATTTCAAGATTTTTTGGTGTGACGCCTATGTTCATATCCTGAAAACACAACGTGACAAATTTGAAGCGGCATCCAAAAGACAGGCGTTTGAGGGCTATAACTCATAGTCTCAAGGTTACCAATTGTATGATCCTGTTAAGCGAGATGTCTACATGAGCCATGATGTCTAGTTCATGGAAGTTTCAGCCTCAAGAGGGGGGTGAGAAACACCCCGTTCTTGGAGATCTTGGTGATAGCTGGGCACCGGCGACTATCCCTCTGAAGCTTCTGCCTCTTGAGGATTCTTCAAATGAGGAGCTTAGTTCTCAGCCACCGGACTCACCAATTGAGCCTTAGCAGTCAGTAGACCTTCCAGAGACTTTAGCAGATGGAGAGCGACGAGGCGAGATCCAACCTCCTCCTCATTGGGCTTGTGAAAATCGTGATGCAGGGATTGAGGGGGTCCCTAAGAAGTGGCAGCCACAAGATGGCCCACAGCGTTCTCGAAGAAACTACACACACCACACTGAGCTTGTGTACATTGATTATTGTTTGATGACTCGCGCCATGCAGGATTGGGAGTCCACCTCCGTGAAAGAGACTTTACAGCATAATCACTGGCGGAGAGTGATGGAGCAAGATCTGGAATCGATTGAGTGGAATGGCACTTGGTACCTTGTGCCTAAGCCTTCTCATAAGAATGTGATTGGACTCAAATGGGTCTTAAAGACCAAGAACCACAATGATGGCACATTGGATTAGCACAAGGCCCACCTCGTTGCTAAAGGTTTTGCACAACACCAAGGTATTGCTTTCCATGATACCTTTGCCCCTACAACTCAGATGAGTAATATTCGTGCAATTTTTGCCTTGGCTAGTCAAAGGAGATGGCCGGTCTATCAACAGGATGTGCAATCTACCTTCTTGAATGGGAAGTTCAAGGAGGAGATCTATGTTGAGCAGCCTCCCGGCTTCCTAAGGGTAAAGTGTACAAGTTGAGGAGGGCCTTCTATGGCCTTAAGCAGGCTCCCCGTGCCTAGAATGAGAAGATTGACTTGTTCCTCCAAGAGAAATTGGAATATCAGCGTTCCAAGGCCAACCCCCAGCTTTATGTTCACACCTCAGGTGGAGGTCGTGTGTTGTTTGTCCTTTATGTGGATGACTTGATTGTGACAAGTGACCATGGCAAGATGATCGTGCAAACGAAGGTAGCACTTCATGAGAAGTTTGAGATGACAGATATGGGACTTCTTCATTTCTTTCTAGGTCATGAGATCTATCAGACTCCGAGGGAAATCTTTATTTCCCAACAATGGTATGTGTAGGAGCTCTTGACTACGTGTGAGATGGAGGGATGCAAGCCTATTACGACTCCTATGGATCCGAACTAAAAGGCTACAGCTCATTCAGATTCTCCTTTGGCGAATGCTACCCATTACAGGCAATTGGTTGGCTCCTTGATCTGACTTCTCAATACTCGTGTTGATTTATGTTATGTTGTAGGTGTACTGACCGAGTTCGTGAGTGAACCCAAGATGGTGCATAGGTAGGCTACTCAAAGGATTTTAAGATTCCTTCAGGGGACCCCTGATCTTGAGATCTATTATCCAGCAGGTACAGGTAATGCAAACTTGATTCTTACAAGATGGAGTGATTCAGATTGGGCTAGCAATGTGGATAATTGGAGGTCCACGACAGGTTATTGCTTTACCTTGGGTGCCGGTGTTGTTTCATGTAGCAACAGGAAGCAACCCACAGTTGCCCTATCTTCAACTAAGGCGGAGTATTGGGCAGCATCTTCTACCACATGTGAGACAGTGTCGCTTCACAGGCTCTTGGAGAAGCTTGGTTGCCCGCAAACAAGTCCTATTGTTCTTCAATGCGACAATGAGCATTGCATTGCCTTGGCCCAAAACCCTATGTTCCATGCTAGGATGAAGCACGTTGAGATCCAAAACCATTTCATTCGAGAGAAGATTCTAGATTAGACTATTGCCTTGGTCTAATGCAAGAGAGAGGACAATCTTGCTAACTTGTTTACGAAGGCGCTTCCTCAAGCTTCACTTCGACAGCACTCCAAATCCCTTAGCCTTCTACCCTATCCAAGATCCGAGAGGGGGTGTTAGAGATTGTCACCTCCTAGACAAGCATTTTTTGTCATTTGTGTATGCTGGTACGTCAGTACGGTCCGTAAGTATGCCACGTCAGCGGGTATGAGTGCCACGTGGCAGCACAGAGCTGATCACCACATCAGCTGATCCAGTCAGAGAGTATAGTCGGCTGCATTAAATGCAGCCGACAACATATTTTTCCCAAGGTGGAGACATATGCAGACATACACTCTACGCCCATGTATATATCTGCTTCCTTATATAGCATTCCTCATTGCACATTTTCTGTGTTCCGTCGTCTCTTTCCTTCTCTCTTTCTTCTCTCTCTGTTCACACTCTCTCTTGGTCATACATTTCTGCATTGCTTCACTCTGACACTAGTTCCATTAGTGCTTGAGCAAGATGCGCATCACATTGAGACAAATTCGTGTGGAGCCTGCACATGGCCATGCTTATGCGTCTTTCTTCAAGTGCAAGTCAAGCCAAGCAAAAGAAAGGGAAGAGAAAGACATTGGAGTCATCTTCCAACTCTAATATAGATTTCGTAGGGAAGTATGGAAGATATGCCACGTGTCCTCTCATGGTGGAAAGACCTTGCAACCCGAAGAGAAGTGCTAGAGGAAATACGCTCACCTTCATTCGAGAGCGAAGGGTGGATCTACATTAGAGCCTTTGTCTACCTCTACTTCATCACCCGCTATGACCACAGAGTCTATGTTTCTACACATTTATCAAGTGGAGGAGCCCTCTTTGCTTGCCTCGTCTCCTAAGCAGCCTTGGCTCATTAACAATGCTGTATCGGATCATATGACTCCCCGAGGTTATTTATTGCAAGCTCTCCATCTGTCATAGCATATCATCACTACCAATGACCCTTCTTTGGTGCCTATTAGTGGTGTGGCACCTTGCCTCTATTGTCTAACCGTCCATTTAGCTCTGTTTCTAAGGCCCTACATATTCCGGACTTGGGCTTCCCTCTTCTCTTAGTTCATGGCCTTCCTAGACTTAGGACCCGCGTTGTCTTCACCGAATTGGGCATCTTTGTTGAGGATTCTTCTGGGGGACTATCTATGCTCCATTCCCCTTCCATTGTGCAAGGCCCTTCGAGGCAACTTTCTATTGCTACACGCATTTCCGATTGTGCACTATTTATCCACACGTTCCATCCCATCCCCCACCATCTCCTCTAGTGGTTCCCTCACATCTCCCATCCCTTTTAGAGGGGGACCATATTGGTGATATGACTATCGATTTCCTAGCCCTTTATGTTTTAGAGGGGAGGTTCCTGGATCGTGAGGAGTTTTCTACAGGTTTCTGGCCTACTTTGGGCCTTTCCTTTATGCGGCAACCTCTTTTTTTCATCATCGAGCCACTACCCCTTACCGGTTGGCTCTTGGTCCTTGTTGTTTCTATACAACTTATGTTGCCTTCGATAGTTCCTCACTATTGTCTTATCGTTTGGTTAGAGGCTTCGCTCACCCATCCCCGATTGCAGTTTTTTGGAGTGATCTATTCGAGGCCTCTATGTTTCCCTTGCCCTTTGGTGGCCTTCTGTTTGATAGAATTTTTCTATGGAGAGGAGGTCTTGCTCCTTGGCTAACATTCTTCATCGCCAAACCTCTTCAGCATTGGCACTCTTCCTGCCACCCTCAGATCCGCATATCATTTGGCCTTCTGCTACATCCAAGATCTGAGAGGGGGTGTTGGCAATCATGTGTGCCTTGTGTGGTCATCTCCTACCAATGAGTCTCAATCTGAGTCTGACAAGGACATTACGAGCTCTAACATTGTATTTATCCATCATTTTATGTAGACACTTTAGATGAAGGGCACATTAGTGCATTTCTTTTTTAGCACTTTTGGCCATTTTTAGGGTTTTGTCCCTTTTTTGCCTATATATATGTGGCCTACCCTCCCACTCTCATGATCCATCGTTGATCTTTCATGATTAGCTAGCCCTCCTCATTCTCTCATCTTTCTACTACCATCTAGTGCCCGCTCTAACACGTAAAGGTGCATCTTGGGGCCGACTGTTGTAGCCTTATACATTTAGCCATTGCAATCACATTGTTCCATCTCTCTCCTACGTTCTCTCTTTGTCTCCTCTCCGTGTTCACTTTCCTCTTTCCATTGCGCACTCTCACAAAAACCACATTGAATCTTTTTTTTTAAGAAGATATCATTTGCAGCCTATCAACTAACTCTGCCCCAAGAGGACAATGAAAAGGGATCGTTAGATCCAACACATCACAAAGTAGACAAGCTATCTCAACCACTCGGGGTTGTTGATCGAGACAAAAAGGAAAAAAGGTAAGGAGCCAAAATCCCTCTTCTGTTTCTTCTTTTGGTGTGCACGATTTGCATGGTTTTAATATGTTAACTTTAATAGAGAAGGCTCTCGAAGCAAGTATATCTCTACCATCTCTTTCATTTGAGCAAGTAGACCGCACTTCTCAGCTCCCTCCCATCCCACCACATTCTAATCTACTCACATTTTCATTCCAAAATCTTGGATTACAATCCATTTTCGCTCAGAGCACACTAGGGGTTGGATCTTCCATCTCTGCTCCTAGCTTGGTATGTTAACTTTAATAAAGAAGGCTCTCGAAGTAGGTATATCTCTACCATCTCTTTCATTTGAGCAACTAAACCACACTTCTAAACCCCCTCCTATCCTACCATTATCTTCTCCACGTTCTAATCTACTCACATCTTCATTCCAAAATCTTGACTTACAATCCACTTTCGCTCAGAGCACACTAGGGGTTGAATCTTCAATCTCCTCTCCTAGCACTTTCTCTTTCTCCATACCACAATCTACCTACCCTTAATTCACTACACCTCATGGTGCATTGTTAGGGGGCATGCCACCCTTTAACACCATAACTTCCACATGCCCCTACTTTACTACATCCTTATACTCTCAGGTGGCTATGATAAGCATCCCCCTCACTGCCCTAGGATACTCACAGTCCCTACACAACCTTTCAGACAGGGATATCTCTCCTCTGCTTATAGACTATCATCACACATCCCTTGGGTCACTCCTACGCAGGGATTTTCATCCTTTGCACCATCTATCCCTATCCCTCCACCATGAGCTCCTCATGCGGTTACCATGCCCATACCCAATCTACCCATGCCCACATTTGGAACCACTATACATACTTCTCATATGCATGGTAGACACTGTCATGAGGACATGTATTTTTGAAATCTCACTTAATATGTGGATAAATTTTTAATCACATAGTTAAGTAAATGTTGCACATGTGAGGTGTAACTGGGATCAGAGTAAATTTATGAGCCCAAGACTCGAGGAAATCACGGGATGTCAAAGGCAAAAATTGCTATAAGTTATATCGCACATGTACTTGGTGGTATCTGTGTTAGATATGATCAATGCCCCCACCCTCATTAGGTGCTACCAATGATCCATGGTGCTCAAAGTTGTAAGGCCCCCATTATGAGGAGAAGCCAAATGTGAGCCCGGACATTGGTTGAGTCCTGACTTGTATATCAGATGAGGTCTATGTGACCGGATGGCAAAAAGGTGACTGTTGTGGGTCTAATCTTTGGGTTAGACAGAGTGGTTAAGCTGGTAGCAACTCGAGGCACATTGCATTGAGTTGCGTGGTAAGGGAGTTAAAAGGGGCCCCTATTGTGGGGTCCGGGGGCCGCGGAAGCGGCCCCTGGCTGGGGGGTCCCAGGGGGGCCAGCGGCCCCCCTGGCGGGGGTCCGGGGGCAGCGCCCCCGGCCCGTGGTAAAGGGAATATTCCCTGGAATATTCCCTGGCCGACTAGTGGAGGCTCATATGGTAGGTCGGTCAGCAGGCCGACCTAACGACCTTCGCGGGCTATAAAAGCTAAACCCCTTCGCAGCCATCTCACACTCATCTTTCACCCAGTCAGAGTTGTTGTTCCAGCTAGCCTTAAGCTCTTCACCTATCTTCTGTCTAGATCGCCATCTAAGCTTCACACAGTGGAAGCGCACGGGTGGACAGAGCCATCTTTGTATCAGTTGTTTGGAGTTAAAGAATTTTACTGATTCTCCTCTTATCTGTTGTGTACTCTCTATCTCTTTCTCAGATTCTGTTCGCTGCGCCGTGTAATATTTTACAATCTGGTGCCAGTTGTTAGCCTAGGTCATTCATTTGGCCATAAGTGTCAATTGGTGAAACTAGAGAAGTGGCGTTTAACGGGATCCAACACCAATCTGATGGTCAAAGATGGTGCAGAGACACTCGGGAATGAAAGTTGCTTAGCCAATTTAAATATTGGCCAGTCAGATTATTTTTCTGGACACTGAAATAATTATTAGATTAATTTTCAATATTTAAAGACTGAAAATTAATATCTAATTATGGATAATGCTGAAATAACCATTTGGGAAGTCTACTACTTGTCAAAAATACCCATGCAAGACTGGAAAACGTCTTAGAGGCTAGAGAGAGCCAGTTTAGTGTATTCAGCCTACAAGAGAGAGAGGAGATATTACTGGTCTGATTTGTAACCATTGGAGGACCTTCTAAGGCAGCCAAGGATAGGAGAAGACCAATCAACAGCAAGTGACAGCATCTACAGGCTGTTGAGACAGAGCAGCAGCAGTAAATGACTGATTTTCTTCAGTTCTTTACATCTACAAGCTGTTGAGACAAGGCAGCAATAGTAAATGACTAGTTTTCTTCAGTTCTTCGCAAAGAAAGTCTGAATTCTCTCTCTCCTCAGCATTCTCTCTCATCTCCCAGCCTTTCTACAGCCTTGCTCCAAAGATTACAGCATTGAGATCACCAGAGGCTGAGAAATTTCAGATTTCTCTGCTATAAAGCCTAATCTACAGTAGAAATTATGGTTTAACAACAGCCTCGGGAAGCGTGCCAAAAATTGGAAGCTTCAAGACTTGGATTCAACAAGGCTAAAGCTATTTTTAGTCAAATTCAAGTGGAAAGACCAGCAATTCAATGAATTTGGGGGCATTTTCCATCTCCATCAAAATGGGTGAAGGCCAATCGACTACCCAAATCAAGGGGCAAATCAGATTGAAGACTTACTGGTCATTTTAGACAACAAGGGGCGTTGGAATACTGAAAGAGATTGGAAGAATCCCATTGTACATCAACTTCTTCAATTAAGTTGATAAATACCAAAAGGGATGCCAGTTTTGGAACCACCAACGTATCCAATGTCCAAGATTATATGGTAAACTGTACTTTTAAATTTTGTGAATTTGTTAATTGCTGTAAATAGTGCTTAATCAGGTTATTTACCACCCTATACGAGGAGGAAAGCTAGTTACAGACACTCTAGGATTACTTCCCCAGTGTACTCCAGTCCCTCACCCTATCCCCCCTATCTCCATTACACACCTTCCTTATCTCCTAGCACTACCACTATGGTGTCAGAGTGCAGCGATGCGGAAGCATGGGACCAAGACTGAGAGAGAGAGTGAACACAGAGAGGAGAGAGAAAGAGACAGTGGAAGATGAAGATCTGCTGTATAAGGTGTGCTGTATACAAAGATATGCAGATATATACACGGGCGCAGTACGCGGGACTGCGTGTCTCCCCCTCGACGATGCAACTTGCTGTCCACCTCGAAGTACACTGCAGTCTGCACAAATCTCCAGCCTGAAATCTGCAAACAGAAGTGTGGAAGAATGTGCAAAATGTCGGCTATAAATAGCCAAAAAGAATGCGATCAAAAAAGCAGGTCAGCTACATTAAATGCAGCTTACTGGTACAGTGCGATTGTACTGCCATGTGGCTGGCCGACTGGTACAGTCCGACCAGACTGCTCCGCCAAGGACTGATCGCTAACACCCCCTCTCAGAGCCTGGACGGGGCAAAAGCCTGAGGGATTTGGCATGTCTCCGAAGTAGAGCCTGGGGAAGCGCCTTCGTAAACAAATCTGCAAGATTGTCCTCCGTCTTGCAATACTCCACAGCTATGGTCTCATCCAGAAGTGGTACTGGATCTCTATGTGCTTCGTCCGGGCATGGAAAACAGGGTTCCGTGCCAAGGCAATGCAACTCTCATTATCGCATCGCAGAAAAGTAGGACAAGTCTGGGGGTAGCCAAGCTCCTCCAACAATCTCCGAAGCCACACAACCTCACATGTGGGGAAGACGCGGCCCGATACTCCGCCTCAATAGACGAAAGGGCTACCGTGAGCTGCTTCTTGCTACTCCATGAGATAACACCTGCACCCAAGGTAAAACAGTAGCCTGTAGTAGACCGCCTGTGGTCCACATCACCAGCCCAATCCGAGTCGCTCCAACCTGCAAGTACAAGGTCTGAACCACCTGTGCCTGCTGGATAATGAATCCCTAAGGCAGAGATCCCCCTCAAATACCGAAGTATCCTCTGAGTAGCCTGCCAATGCACCGTCTGAGGTTCACTCATGAACCCCGCCAAGAGACCTACAGCAAAACAAAGATCAACACGAGTGTTGAGGAGCCAAATCAATGATCCAATCAACTGACGGTAGCGGGAAGCATCCGCCAAGGGAGAATCTGATGGCCTTCCAGTTCGGATCCATAGGAGTAGAAATGGTCCGACAATCCTCCATTGCAAAAGAAACCAAGAGCTCATGTACATATCTCTACTGAGAGATGAAAATCCTCCTCTGAGACTGATAAATCTCATGGCCCAAGAAGAAGTGGAGTAGACCCAAGTCCGTCATCTCGAACACCTGACGTAAAGCTGCCTTCGTCTCTTTGACCTTCTGTGCATGATCACCTGTGACAATCAAATCGTCAGCATACAACACAGAAAGCACACAACCAGTCTCGGAAGTGTGTACATAAAGCTGCGGATCGACCTTGGAACACCGATATCCCAACTGTGACTGAAGGAACGAGTCAATCTTCTCGTTCCATGCACGCGGAGCCTGCTTGAGGCCATACAAGGCCTTCTTTAACCTGTAGACTTACCCATCTGAAGATCCAAAGCCAGGAGGCTGCTCGACATAGATCTCCTCCTTCAAATCACCATTGAGGAAGGCCGACTTCACATCCAACTGGTAGACAGGCCATCTCCTATGGCCAGCCAAGGCAAGAACAGTGCGAATAGTCGCCATACGAGCAGTGGGGGCAAAGGTATCATGACAATCAATCCCGGGCCGCTGTGCAAAACCTTTAGCAACAAGGCGAGCCTTGTGCTTGTCCAAAGAACCATCGCTAAGGTACTTGGTCTTGAAGACCCATTTGATGCCAATCACCTTCTTATGCGAGGGGCAAGGCACGAGATACCAAGTGCCATTCCTCTCAATAGCCTCCAACTCGGCTTCCATAGCTTTCTTCCATGGTGCGGACTGTAAAGCCTCCTTCACGGAGGTGGGCTCTCGATCCTGCATAACATGGGTCATCAAACAATAGCTAGAGCAAACAAGCTCCGTAGAATGTGCCTGGTGCCTCTGTGACCGCCGGGGACCATCCTGCGGTCCCCACTCCTGAGGAACCCCCTCGATCCCTGAATCTCGAAGTGTGTCACGGGCCCAACAAGGAGGAGGCAGGACCGCTCCTCGTCGCTCTCCATCAGCTGAAGACTCTGGGATATCCACCGGTGGTAACTCCTCGGGGGTGACCGGTGGAACAGTGAAACAGTGGACTCTGTATCGGAAACAGAATCGGAATCAAAAGGTGCTAGCTCCAAAGGAACTGTCTCCCGAGCCCAACTCTCCCCTGGATCTCCAAGAACGGGATGCTCCTCACCTACTGCTATGGCCAGAACCTTCATGAACCGCACATCTCGACTGGTGTAGACATCCCGCTTTACGGAATCATACAAACGATAGCCTTGGGACTGAGAGCTGTAACCAACGAACACCTGTCTTCGGGAAGCCGCTTCAAATTTATCACGATGAGTCTTGGGAATGTGAACATAGGCATCACACCCAAAAACCCTAAAATAAGAAACATCGGGCTTAGTCCCAAAGTAAGCCTCAAAAGGTGTCATCCCATCAACAGCCGAAGTGGGGGATCGGTTGAGGATGTGAACTGCAATAGCCACAGCCTCAGCCCACAGAAACTGAGGTGTCTGTCGGTGCTCCATCATCGTGCGCGCCATCTCGATCACACTTCGGTTCTTCCGTTCAAGAATGCCATTTTCTTGAGGAGTATTGGTGTTAGCAAACTCCTCGTGAATACCTTTATCTACACAAAAACAAGCAAACTCATTAGAAACAAATTCACTACCCTTGTCGAATCGCAAGGTCTTCAATCGTCGGTCCGATCGGTTCTCCTCAAAGAGAAGCCAATCCTTGAAGTGGGAGAAAGCCTCCGACTTCAACGCCAAAAAGTAGGCCCAAGTCATCCTGCTGTAGTCATCTACGATCAACATGAAGTACGAGCTCCCTCTTAAGGACTCGTTCCTCATAGGCCCACAAAGATCCGTAGAAACAAGCTCCATCGGTGAAGTAGACTGCCGCGAAGCTTTGTTGGGAATCGCATCCCTATGCTGCTTCCCACGAATGCAGGAGACGAATGGCTGCTGGCTCACCACTATGTCCGGCAACCCTCGAACAAGCTGTCCATGTGACGCCCTCCGAAGATAATCATAGTTGAGGTGACCAAACCGAGCATGCCATAGCTCTGACTGTGTCTGAGAGGTAAGAAGAAGAGTAGGGAGAGTGGTAGAAGACATCAATTTGTAGTTGCCGTTCTCCTCATATCCTGATGAGAGAACCTTCCTTAACCCATGATCAAGGACTCGCACCGAATCACTGTCAAACTCCACCAAAAGGCGAAGTGAACAAATCTTATGAACCGAAAGTAGATGATACCCTAAACCTGGCATATGCAAGACCTTGAAGGTATGAGTACCACCACGTCCATCTGGAATAAGCTGCATCTCACCCCATCCTGCAATAGACACCGAAGAGCTATCTCCGATGAGAATCTGCCCATGCGAAGGTCGCAACTGGGCAACACCAACTGATGAAGGAGTCATGTGCCGAGAGGCACCACTATCTATGATCCACTCTCGAGTCTGGGGGGCTGTCATCGCAGCATCAAAGACCTTCGGTGTAGAGTCCTCAATGACTGCTAGATGAAGAAACGCAACTGATGAGAGTGCAGCCACCGCTCCAGAATCCTTCGAGTCCTTGTTGGTGTCCTTCTTGTCTTTGTCGGGGCAATCCTTCTTCCAATGGCCGGTCTTACCACAAATATGGCATGTGGATTCTTTTTCCTTGTCCTTCTTTGACGTGTTATCCTCCTTCTTATTCTTTTGGTCCTTCCCCTTCTTCTGAGAGGCTTGACCTGTCAAAGCTTCCGATTTGGAACCATGCTATCCCTTCAGTTGTTCCTCTTGGTCCAAGACCATAGGAACCAACTCTTCCCACCGAAGAGTAGACTCACGCCCCGAAGCAATAAGGGCGGAGTAGAAAGCACCGAATCGTGGCGGCAACTAGGACAGGAGTGTGATCGCCATATCTTTAGAGGAAATCGGCTTCCCTGCATTCTGAACCTGCATTTGAAGCTGTCTAAGCTTGTTGATGTGCTCCCGCAACAAAGAAGACTTGTTCACGGACAAGGTCCGCATCTACACCTCCAAAGAAACCCTCTTCATAAGGGTCATCCGGTTATACATCTGGTCAAGCTCCAGCCATATCTCCCGAGCCACCGTCAAGTGCTCGATGTGGGCTATCACGGCTGTAGTACAAGACAGAAAAAGAAAAGAACGAATCCGGGCATTCAGTTTGTCCCAGTGAGACTGGGCCTTGGCCAACTCCGTACGAGCATTGAAAGAGAGTTTGGACTCATCTCTCAACGAGGGCCGGTCGATCTCCTCCTGTACCAGCTCTGCCAAATCGTAAGACTCAAGAATGGCCAACATCATCACGCGCCAGATGCGGTAATTGTCGCCATCGAGCTTTTAATCTGCGGGAAGAGCCGGTAAGACAGGCACCTTCCAATCCATGATCGTTTGGAACTCCAAGTCAATCTCTGTAGACATCTTCACTTATAATGCATGCACAAACGCAAAAGCAGCCCCCTCTGACTGTGAAAACGCAACCTGCTAGGACTCTTTCTTCCGCGTCCCGAACCTTCTTCACCCGCTAGAGGCGATGAAAAAGTAAAACCTACACTTGAAAGATGAAAACACAGCCTTCCTCCTGTTCAAACAGCAGCAAACAGCACCAAATCCACCAACTGGACTCCTTTCCCGCACGCCCACGCTCGCTTCAGCCTTGTTCCGATGCATAGCCCTCCCACTCACCCTCGAACGCTCGAAACGTAGCCTTGTGTCGGGATGGAATCTCCTCTTCATGCAGGTTCTTCACTCAGTCAACCCTTCTTCACTGCTTTGATACCATGTGAGAGTGCAACGATGCGGAAGCGTGGGACCAAGACTGAGAGAGAGAGTGAACACAGAGAGGACAGAGAGAGAGAGACAGTGGAAGATGAAGATCTGTTGTATAAGGTGTACTGTATACAAAGATATGCAGATATATACACGAGCGCAGTGCGCGGGACTGCGTGTCTCCACCTCGACGATGCAACTTGCTGTCCACCTCGAAGTACGCTGCAATCTGCACGAATCTCCAGCCTGAAATCTGCAAACAGAAGTGTGGAAGAATGTGCAGAATGTCGGCTATAAATAGCCAAAAAGAATGCGATCAAAAAGGCAGGTCGACTGCATTAAATGCAGCCGACTGGTACAGTCCGACTGTATTGCCACGTGGCTGGCCGACTGGTAGAGTCCGACCAGACTGCTCCGCCAGGGACTAATCGCTAACATATTGTTGCAAGGGCCAAGAATGCCTTCACAGCTAAGACACATTTTAATGGGTTGAATTTCACCACTTGATTGAACTTCATCCAATAAGTGTTCGAATCTCAAGAACTTTGGAACCTCGTCATTAGTATCGAGTCTATGCCGAACCCTCAATTAGCTCACCCTGATCACATCTATCAATGGAGAGCTTGCAATGCCACAACCAATGTTGAGTCAATGCATGGGTTACTTCCCGAATCCCACCCTCAATTACAGCATTTTCCTCTCGGATCTGAGCCTTGGAGCCATCTCATCGACCGCTATGCGGCACGAGATCACTTTCAACTTTAGGACTTTCCATTAAGAAAGGGCATGATCCGAAAGTCAAGTCGGCTGAATATTGGTGATCACTCGCCAAATTTGCCACTACAAGCTCCTAGACATCAAATGACAATCAAGTCACGTTCTTCTTAAACAAGTTGCCCAACAAACACTTCCATTTTATCCATCACATTATCTCACTATCTAGATTGTCGACCTTCTACGAGTTTTAGTTACAGTTCTTGCGTTACGTGAGGCCACATGATCATGTCCAAAAGAAGCCCTCCACACATATCCATTTAGAGGGACGGGGTTGGTTGGCTCTTCTTCGGGAGGGAAAACCAACAGTGGCAAGAACTCACAAGATGTGAAGTGAGCCAAAACAAGGGTGACACCTGTTCCTCCAACAAAACCAACGAACCACAATGCCTTTAACAGCAAATTCCTAAGAAAAATAAATTTTGCATACACTGTTGAAGGTCAAGCCATGTGGACGAGGAATGTCGTACCAAGGCCCAAGGTCTTTCACATAGAAAACCACAGCAAACTACTGACTGCCTCCACTCTAGCTGGCCAGTCCAATGGGCTACACCTCTCGTTGATGCACCATCTACTCCATCTACCCCAAAGGATACTAGACATGTGGCATACGAACAACCTTAACAACCTATCTCCTTCACCACTCCTGAAAGATTAGCTAATTGGTCTGCTAGTGACTCACCTATTGAACTTTACACATCCATTCCCAAGGCATCCATTGCACCTTCTAGCTGCCACTTCCCCACCTCGACGTACGTAATGGTGGCCACACACTTAGCCTTTTCCTTTTTAGACTTCCGTTGCATACTTACATACTCATTGCATTGCACTTAGCTTTGCTTTCCTTTATTTCCAGTTTTGCTTTTTTGAAACATCTCACTACTCACCTCTGTGCTTGCAAATTTTGATCTCTTTTGGAGGGTTTTGTATTTCAATCTAGGACTAACATCCAAGTGTGTTGGACCTAACCATCCCTTCTCATTCTCCCATATCATACAATTACTTAATCGACAGCCAACCATCTCTTCAAACACCTTTATATTTATTTATTAAACCCAAAAAAAAACAAAACAAAAGCAAAAACAAAAAAAGAATGAAAAGGCTTTTCACCCGCTATCTAAATGACTATCCAACGAGTGAACCCCTCTAAAACTTTAAAAAAGAAGCTCTCTCTATGAAGCCCCCTCTAAATCCCTTGCGAGACAAGGAATAGGGAAACTCATGAACCACAATCTCCGGTGTGTCTGATGAGATAGAATGACCACCTATGTTACAAAAGAAAGTATTTGAGGCTGCAATGGGACAGAGGCTAGACAGCTCCTAGAGGTGGCTTCCCGAAACTGAGTCTTGGGATGTCCAAGGATGTAACACTTCCCCCATAGATGCCCACATCATTGATCAAAGCCTTGGTCATGTTTTGGCTAACATTGTGCAAGCACCCATCCTAGATGTCCAAGGATGTAACATGGTGAGTATGAAGAGTGCCATGCATAATGTCCAAGACATGAAGGACACAAGGTATACCACAAAATATGATGAGTTACATGGCAAGAACAGACAATGTCATGCATAATGCTCACGGAACAAAGGATATGAAACATTTCACATTGAACAGCGGATATTTCCCACTCTACTGAGTGAGCCTCATCAAGATAGAGATTTCATGAAAGTGCGAGGAAATATTGACCTGTTCAATAATCGTTACAGTTGTCAGAAATATCACTTTCTACAGATGCTCTGCACTCATGAATAAGCATAACTTATACTGGTAAGCATGAAACTTGTTGAGAAAATTCTTGGAGCTTTTTGAAACACTGCATGAGCAGCTTAACAAGTCTACAAATTGCAGATGCAAATTGGGCCTGAGAACAGTCCAAATGTCTAATTGGTCCATGAAAACAGTTTATGCATTGATGCAAGGCTTCCTGACAGACGTAGGAACAGCCAATTTCAGTAATTTTTCAATAAGTTATCCAGCAATGGACTTTATTATCTGAGTCTGTGACAAAGTATGGATCTGACAAACTTCAATCTAGTTTTACCATATTATTGTGAGTGTTCTTAGGTTTACATTTCAAAATTTGCAAGTGCTATAAAAGTTTCTGTGATGGCAGATCAACTATATTGCATGTTCAAATTTAGTGAAACATATGTGAAGCAATTCCAAGACAGCACTGAATTTCAGAAAATGAATTGGACCTTAGAACACTTCCAAGACAACCTCACTAAATCACTATGTACTTGGACCTATTACCAGAAACATTAAGAAGATGAGGAGAGAGCACTTTCTAAACAAAAATTACACAAAAGAAAGAAACCAGATTAAACGTGAGCAACTAAAAACAGGGGGACATTCAAACTCACCTCATTTGCATTCATGTTGGACTGAGTGCCACTGCCAGTTTGCCAGACAACTAAAGGGAAGTGAGCATCAAGCTTGCCATCTGCAACTTCTTGAGCAGCCTGCATGACTGCATCTGCTATCTTGGGATCAAGTCCATAGCGACTATTAACCTGCATAAGTAAAGCATTCAGTAAAGCAAACTCACAATGTGCTTTCAATGATAAAAAAGCTAGTACTTCCTAAATTCAAAAACAACATGACCAGCAAGGCCAAGATATGCCAACAACAGGTTCAACAGCCATGTATAATTCTTGCACATATAACAAACTTACCAATTTCTTCTCCTCTAAACACTCTAAATTCTTTGCTTTTGACAGTCCCCAATCCCCCTCCCACGCTTCCTGCACCCCCACCCCAAAAAATGTTGCCCCTCTCCCTCTTTCGGCAGAGGACTAAGAGGCCACAGATCCTCATGCTATTCTGAATTATACATGGCCCAAGGTCAGCCAAACTCCCTCCCCCTCTACCCTTCTCCACTCCCTCTCCTTTTTTATTTAATCCACCTCCAAAGTGGAACAATATCTTCATATGTGGCTGCACCGGAGTGGGATAATTTTGCCTTAGCAAAGACCCAGTCAGAGGGGAACAGCAAACTGTGAGAGTGCGCAACGGAAGAAGAACACGAACACGGAGGAGAGGAGAGAGAAAGCAGAGAATGAAGGAAGAAAGTCTGCACTGACTGAAATGAATGCTGAATACACTGAAATGGACAGAGCAGTCCCTGCAGAGCACAATGCTGGAATGACCGGGGGGGCTGCTATATATAGCGCCCAGGCCAGAAAACTGGCCGACCTGCCAAATCTGGCCAACCTGGCCAGATTTGGCCGACCAGCCAGATCTGGCCGACTTTGGCCAGATCTGGCCGACCTGCCCAGAAAATGGGCTGACTGCAGAGTGCGCAACGGAAGAAGAACACGAACACGGAGGAGAGGAGAGAGAAAGCAGAGAATGAAGGAAGAAAGTCTGCACTGACTGAAATGAATGCTGAATACACTGAAATGGACAGAGCAGTCCCTGCAGAGCACAATGCTGGAATGACTGGGGGGGCTGCTATATATAGCCCCCAGGCCAGAAAACTGGCCGACCTGCCAAATCTGGCCGACCTGGCCAGATTTGGCCTACCAGCCAGATCTGGCCGACTTTGGCCAGATCTGGCCGACTTTGGCCAGATCTGGCCGACCTGCCCAGAAAATGGGCCGACTGCAGAAAAACAGCCCAGTTTGGGCTGTATGACACCCACAGGCTGCTGGCTAACCAGGACAGCCACTAAAATGACTGACAGAGCTCCTCTGTCTCCTGTCAGACTCTGACAGGAGCTCACAACCAGGAGATGACAAACTGAGAATGATAAAGAGCAGGCTAACACAAACAAGTCTCCAAATATCAGACAAGAGGGTCCATAAATTTCCGGGTAAAAGGCAGAAATAAATCCGTGATGAGAGAATTCCACACTAGTAATGCAAAAAAAACAATTGCCATTTGAGATTCGGCGGTTTTAAAAGAGTCGAGGCAAGGGGAAGTCTGCCAATCAGCACTCTCCAAAGAAAGACCTTACATTTGAACAAACTCTTCTTTAGCCAGCCTTCCATCATAGTCATTTTCCACCAAGCCTTAGATTCATGTAGGCCCCAAATAGCATTGGTTTGTTAGCAGATTAGTCAGCTCATGGTTGAGTCTGGACTTGTGGTTCAGTAGGCTGGCATCATAGATTATTTAGGCATTTTATTTGCCATTGTTTATTGTGGATTGGCATTATTTGCAGCCAGTCGGCCAGCATTTAATGCTGGCCAAGTAGTCATATTTTAGGCATTTGTTTGGCCTATATATTGTGTAGCTCCCTCCTCCACATATTCACTCATCACTTGTCAGTTCCTGGAGAGAGGAAGCAAGTGCCACTGCCTCCACAGCCGATGACTCACATTGCTTCTGTACTATCTCATGTTTTGGTATATGGTTTCCATTTCCCGAGCATACATCTGAGTTCTCATCTTTTGTGTCCTTTCTATTTTGTCTTGTGTTTCAACAGTTTATTACAGCTTATGTTTACGCTTCCATTGCTGCACCATTTCTGACATGGTATCAAATTTCAGGTTGTGCACACCTAGTGCTGTGTTTTATTGCCGATTTCAGGTCTGATTTCACCCTCTACTGCCCTGACGACTGTTGTCAACCTGATTGCGACCAATTTTTGGCTTCCCTACTCTGCGTCTTGATCAGCATCTGCATCGCCTGCCTGTCCAACACCTCCTGCTACTTGTGTTTGCATCGTCAAGCTGCTGGCAACAGTTCCCTACACCTGTTTTATGCAGTGTGCAGCCTACGTTTTGCTGTTTACAGCACTATTTTTGGGTGGGCGACTGGCAGAACAGGCCGTTTTTGCTGTCTCTGACAGATTTGAACTGATTTTTTGACTTTGTGTAGCAAATTTTGGCTTATTTTGATCAGATTTTGGGTTATACTGTATGTGAACTCTTGTTTTTTGTGGTTTGTACTCGAGGTTTGGCTGTGTTCCCTCTCCCAATCCCTTCTTTTCTCTACTTCTTTTCTAAATCCTCTACAGATGGCTCCTCCATGCACATCCACTGATGACAAGCTCCATGGACCTTATTATTACACATGGAGTGCAATGATGAAGGCTTGGTTTATTCTGAAGCAGTTATGGTACATGGTTAGCGGAGCTATGGCACGTCCTCAACATGAAGACAACCATGAGGAGGCAGTGCTTACATGGGACTCGGATGATGCCCGTACTTATTCAGCATTACTTCAGTGTATTTCCAAAGAAGTCCTACCGGCGGCCACCTCCTGTACGACAGCTTCAGACATATGGTCGAAGTTGCAATTGATGTACGAGGCTCCTTCTACCATGAGGGTTGTTACTCTCTATGGCTAGCTCCAGCAACTGAAGTTTGAACCCAAGGATACGATCCAATCATTCCTACTTCGAGTTACCTAACTCCAAGACCAGCTTCGCACTATGCAATCTACCCTATCAGAGGTACATCTTGTTGGTACGGTACTCTACAAGCTTCCTCGGGAGTTTGATGGAGTGGTGAATGCTTTACGGGCGCACACATCTACCACTCCTGTCAGTTTTCTTCATATGTTCTCAATGCTACTTGAGTATGAGGCTACTTTGCAACTACAGAGGAGGCTTCCGTCACATTATGGCAGTTCAAGCGAGGCTCTTGCAACTTCAAAGAGGGGTTTGAAGACAAAGAAGTCAAATGCCCAGTGTTACCACTGTGGCAAGAAAGGTTCTTTAAGAAGGGACTGCAAAGAGTTAGCGGCTTCCAGGAAGAAAAAGGAGCAAAAGACGAAGCGAGATGCGGACTCCTCCGACGAGTCATCATCTGCCTTAGATTCCAATTCCGATCCTCCTCTAGCCAAGGTGAAGTCCAAGGCACGAAAGGAATCCTCTTCTTTGGATCATGGAAAGGGCTTAGTGGCCCCTTCCTCAGCTGCTTGCTAGTGATAATGATGCAGTCATCCCTCACGACTCTCCAATGCTAGAGAGGGAGTGTGAGTGGGTGGTGCAATGGGGCAGCCGTGCCTCATCTATATTTCTATACAGATGCACACGATCCACAGAGGGACATCCCTGACGCATCGACCAAAGTCTGGCAGGTACAAATCCTTGAGCTCGGATTGACATCCAAGTTCATGATGGGCTGGTTACTTGACAGGGAGCAGGTGGCTTTCGTCTAAAGCTCACATGAGGGGACACTTTGGCGGTCTAGCCTGGTATGATCGACATCGACATCAAGTTCTCTCCGAGGCACCTAGGTGGTGGCTTGCATACCCACTACTTGGGTATCCATGGTTCTACTATGATGGACATTGTATTGTATCAGATCACCCATGATCTGAGAGAGGGTGTTAGCAAATTAGTCATTTCATGGTTGAGTCCGGACTTGTGGTTCAGTATGTTGGTATCAAAGATTATTTAGGCATTTTATTTGCCATTGTTTATTGTGGATTGGCATTATTTGCAGCCAATCAGCCAGCATTTAATGTTGGTCAACCAGTCATATTTTAGGCATTTATTTGGCCTATATATTGTCTGGCTCCCTCCTCCACATATTCATTCATCACTTGTCAATTCCTGGAGAGAGGGAGCAGGTGCCAGTGCCTCCACAGCGGGTGACTCACATTGCTTCTGTATTGTCTCATGTTTTGGTATATGGATTCCATTTCCCGAGCATACATCTGAGTTCTCATCTGTATTGTGTCCTTTCTCTTTTGTCTTGTGTTACAGCAATTTATTACAGCTTATGTTTACACTTCCATTGCTGCACCATTTCTGACATGGTTTTGGTGACCAGCCAATGATGATATTTGATCGTGAGTTGATACATCTGATTGGCCAAAACCTTCAAGATTGAGCTGGCTCACAAGATCCCAATCCTACCAAGGATGATCAGAATCAAGGGTGGGAAATGGCTGCCAATGCCACACTATCATCAAAATTTGGCACCATAAGTCATGATATCCACGAGGGATCCAAAAAATCCTCCTAGCTATGCGGAAAAACATCAACAAATTACAATTCACGAAACTGGCATCAACAACAGAAGACAAGCCTAGATGCGCCATGCAATTAAATTTTGATCGGTCCACATGTTTCCCATCCCAAGAGAGCAACTTTGACACAGCCAAGATTTCCATTTGAAAAAAGAGTTACCAATCAAGCAATCCTCTACTAGATGCATGTGCACCTTTTGAAAAACTAGCTTCCACGAGCATACCAAATGAGTCACCAGAAAAGAGGAAGGTGTTGAGAAATGGGCATCAGCATTCGGGATGTGCCACCACAAGCCCTGAATGTTGGTATTACCATGCATGAGTCCCTAGTCCTCCAAAAAAGACCAACAATAAAGACCCAAGGGTGATGATCAATGCACATAGCGCAAAAAAGTGACCAACAAAGAGCCATCCACCCCTCTCTCTCTCTCTCTCTCTCTCTCTCTCTCTCTCTCTCTCTCTCAACTTAAATTAAATGAAAGTATTTACATCAGGCCTTCTAGCCAGCCAAAGCAATCACAAGCAAAGCCAAAAGGCCACCAAAACGTAGCATACAAACATCATGCAAGGGGGCACAACATGAGTGGAGCAAACAATATGCAGCCCTAAAGTAGTCACTTCAAGCACGACCAAGTCCATTGAAACCATGGAAGAAATCTATCATAATAGTAATCCCCAAATAAGGGGCATGTGACCACAGATACTGGAGACCGAATCAAAAATAAAGATATTACGCTTGTGTTGAGAAACCCATTCATTAAGTTCATTTCATTACCTTAATTCCTATTTTGGTTTCCATTTGTAGCCCCAAAAAGGCTTAATTTGTATCATTACTTAGTCTTTGGGTGCCACCTGAGAGAATCAAAGTGCCACTCAAGAGACTTCAATGGGCACCACCCAAGAGAGTTGAGGCACCACCCTAAAGACTTCAGTGGTTCATGTGCCTATAAATAGGGCATGGCATTCATCCATTCTACACTCCACTCCACACTTACTCTCGCATTCATTCTTCATCATTCTCTCATCACACCTTCACCCTCAGCCCTCTTACCACTGCTGTCCACACCCCTACCTGGCGGACATCTCAATTCGTGATGTGGTCCAGCTCATCGTGACACCTTTTCGAGCTCTTCTTCACACCCCTACATTTTTCAATGTGGAGATCTTCTCCTTGCCTGACATCATCATCTCCAGCTTGGCGTCAACATCCTAGACTCTGGCGACAATCTACATCATTGAGACTCAGTGGTTACATCACTTGGCTATGACAGAGGCTGCTAGGACCTGCATTCTTGCAACCTAGCTTCTCCTCCATCACCTGGCGTGACTCATCTATCACATGGGCTACTGGGACCTACGTTTTTGTAGCCTGGCTCCTCCATCACTTGGCATCACTTGTCTCTCACAGAGGCTGCTAGGACTTGCGTTTTTTCAGCCCAAATTTGCATTTTGCTGCCCAGGTCACTCCCCGGCATCAGAGCATTGTGGTTTACTCCCTCAACAACAGGTGATCATCTTTGACAGCATCAAAGAACTATAGTTCGCTCCCTTGACAACTGTCCTTCACCTTCTAGTGATTACTTTGATAGAGCATTGTGGTTTGCTCCCTCAACAACAGGTGATCATCTTTGGCGGCATCAAAGGACTACAGTTCGCTCCCTCGACAACTGTCCTTCACCATCTAGTGATTACTTTGATAGCCCACTACTTGGAGGACTGCATTTTGCTCCCTTCGCTGTGCAGGTTTCCTGCAAGTGTTGCCCCGTATTCTTCTTGTGTTTCTGAGTTTTTCTTCTATCTTAGTGTTTGCCATACACACACTATATTACTCCCTGCAAACCCTACTCTCTCTATATTGTCGCTTATTTTTGACATGGTATGAGAGCATACATGCTATTTTTTGACAATGGTATTAGAGCGCAAGAGCTCAAAGAGCTAGAGACCCTGTTCATCAAAGAAGGCAAGGACTGGTTGTGGGTTCGGCATCACCTACCTTAGTCAACTGCTTTGCTTTCTAGGCATGGAGGTTATCCCGCATTCAACTAGTATTTTAGTGTCACACAACTGTAACAGATGCTTAAGCAAGGATATCCTTTGGTTCGTATGCAAGCTGGATCTAGAACATTCTAGAAGATCCGACATCATCGTTGATGTCAATATGCCATGTGTTAGCATCCATGTTTAATTCAATGTGTCCACATGCGTATCATGCCATGTGGCATCTACTCGTAACTACGTGTAATCCCCTTAACTTCCTTGGGTTACAGTATAAATAGGGATCATGGACTAAAAGCCCTTCAATCTTGCCAAACTCTTATGAGCACGGCAAGTACTCTTCGAGAGCAAGAAGATTCCTCTCACAACTTACAAGAGAAGAACTTGAAAGAGAAATTGACCTAGAACTTGATTGCGAGATAACTCAATTACAAGAGAGTGCTCACAAGAGCATGGCTTGATTACAAGACAAGACTCGATACAAAACAAGACTAGAACGAGACAAGAATTGGAAGAGGACTTACCTCGCAAGAGCCTCACAACTGGTGTTGGCCCAATCATAATTGAAGATCACCAAGAATATGAAGTAAACAAAATCCTGGATTTGAGAATTTCAAGAGACAGATCACAATATCTTGTCCATTGAAAGGGCTATGATGCAAGTAAACGAACATGGGAACCAACTTTACATCTTTAAAGAGCTCCTGTTAAGATTTAGGAATTTCATCTTCAACACCCAACCAAGCCAAGGCCTATTCAAAAGCACACTACTGTTAGCAGTCATGTTTGTCATGCCTTGTCATCTCCTACCTGTGAGCCTCAGTTTGAGTCAGACAAGGACATTAGGAGCTCTGATATGTATGTCATGTGTTATGATGAGGGAGGCTAGTCACTATCGACTGGCTGTCTTAGGATGTGCATTTCTTTTTGGCCTCTTTTAGTGGGCAGCCACTGGCTGCCCGGCCACTTTTTTGGTCACTGATGTGGGGCGCCCATTTTAGGGCATTTTTAGGGTTTGTTCTTTTGCCTATTTATAGGCAGCCCCCCTCCCCACTTGATCACTTGTCTTCTTGCAGATTCCGACACTCCTTCTCCCCCGTGGTGGTGCTGCCATCATCATCAGCCTAATCCGGTGCCCTCACTGACGTTGTGGGCTGCGTGCAGGGACTGATCAGTCTCCTTCCACCTTCCCGTTTGTATTCAGCATTCATTTCAGTCAGTGCAGATTTCTCTTCCTTATTTTCTGCTCTCTCTCTCTCTCTCTCTCTCTCCCTCTGTGTTCGTATTCCTTCTTCCGCAGCGCACTCTCACATGGTATCAAAGCTGAAGGAGAGTACACAGAGCTGAGATCTACGCAAGAGAACACCCACAACCTTGCGTTTGCTGCTGGCGTCATCCCCAAATCTGCGTTTTCAGCCTGGGCGGCCCTCCTCTAGCTGGGCGACACTCCACCAAGCTGCGTTTTCAGCTTCTGTGACTGCGTTCAACCTCTAGCGGCACTCCTCCAAGCTGGCGACCTCATTTCTATTTGCGTTTTGCGGCAGGAGGTGGTTTTTTGTGGTGATTGCATCGTTAGCACTTGCGTTCTGTGCAAGGCGGCCAGCTCAGAAGCTTCTGGTGTTTGTGTTTCGGCATCGGCAACCTTCCCTTGTTGTGTTTTAGTGTTTGCAGATATCGAAGATGTCTTCTCATCAATTTACGGGCTTTGATGACTCAGATGACGAGCTTTTGTCTCGACACTCATCTGAACGGAGGCGTGATTTCTATCACGAGGACCATCGTCCGGAGTCTATTCCTCTTTCCCGTCCCCCTTCTATTCATGTATCTCGGCGAGCCCCTTCCAGTGGGCCGAAGATGCAGCCTTTGGTACCCCCTGTACAAGTACCCGTACTTCCTCAGCTGCCCAAAGAGGACCGGTTGGATGGCTCCAACTTTTCTCTATGGTCCTGCAAGGTGGAGTGTATCTTGGACTCCTTCGATCTTTGAGAGCTTGTTTCTGTTCCTATTCCCCGGCCTAAGGTGGATCCCGCAGATGGGACATCTATGGATCGTGCAGCCTTATGGGATCGGCTCAATTCTAGAGCCAGATCTTTCCTCTTTCTGAGTTTGCAGGATTCTGTCCTTGTTCATGTTCACAGGTTGAAGACTGCAACAGACGTGTGGAGAAAGCTCGCGTCTCTCTATCACCAGAAGACGTTTGCCCACCAGATATCTCTCGAAAAGAAGTTGTGAATGCTCGCTATTGATGATAGTCCTTCCATGAAGAACCACATCAACAGATTACAGGATATGAGGGATGAGCTTGCATCCCTCGGTCGGACGATATCTTCTGAAGACATGGCTATGATTCTCTTGACTTAGCTGCCATCGCCTCGGTTTGATGTCTTCTACACCAGCCTTCTTACTTCGAGGACCCGTGCCAAGCTTCTATGGGAGGAGCTATCCCCACTTGTCTTGGAGCATGACGAGCGACTTAGAGAGGTCAATGCTAGTGGATCCGACTCCACTAGAGCCTTTGTTGCAGGTTCGGGAGGACAAAAGAAGAAGAAGAAGAAGTCAAAGGCTAAGAAGAAGGACAGTTCTTCAGGCTCTGACTCAGATTCAAAGAGACCGAAGTGCCCACACTGTGGGAAAGGGACACATCCCGAGGAGAAATGTTGGAAGAAGTACCCTCACCTTCGTCCGGGAGCGAAGGGTGGATCTACATCAAAGCCTTCTTCTACCTCTACACCAGCTGTTACCCATGAGTCAGTGTTCCTTCATATCCATGCTTTGGAGGAGGATCTTTCTTATGTGGCTGCAATGTCTTCTGCGCAGCCGTGGTTAGTGGACAGTGGTGCTTCGAGTCATATGACTCCCCGAGGTGATTTGTTACAAGATCTCCGTCCATCAGAGGGTTTAGTCACTGTTGGTGACATTTTATCGGTGCCTATTAGTGGTATTGGCACATTGCCTTTGTTTACCAACCGACCTTCGAGCTCCTTTTCACAGGCCCTACATTTTCCGGATTTGGGCCTTCCCCTCCTCTCAGTTTATGGCCTTACGAGGCTTGGCACACGAGTGATCTTCACCGAGCATGCCGTTGTTATTGAGGATTCTTTTACAGGAGCTGTCTTATCTACAGGTTGGCAGGAGAGCGGGCTTTATAGGCTCCATTCCCCTTCTTTGATGCAGGGTCCTCCGAGGCAGTCTATTGCTACACCCGTTCCCGCTTGTGCACCTTCTATTCCACAGGTTCCTTCCCATCCCTCACCTTCTCCTCCAGTGGTTCCCTCGTACCCCCCATCCCTTTTAGCGGGGGACGATCTCGGTGATGCGGCTGTGGATTCCCTGGCCCCTAGTGTTTTAGAGGGGGATTCCCAGGATTGTGAGGAGCTCCTTCAGCGGCAGTCTACATCGACGGACTTCATCGACATTGACATTCCTCTTGCCACCCCAGGATCTATTTCTTCTTCGGCCTTCAGCCACATCCAAGATCTGAGAGGGGGTGTTAGCAGTCATGTTTGTCATGCCTTGTCATCTCCTGCCTGTGAGCCTCAGTCTGAGTCAGAAGAGGACATTAGGAGCTCTGACATGTCTGTCATGTGTTATGATGGGGGAGGCTAGTCATTGTCGACTGGCTGTCTTAGGATGTGCATTTCTTTTTGGCCTCTTTTAGTGGGCAGCCACTGGCTGCCCGGCCATTTTTTTGGTCACTGATGTGGGGCACCCATTTTAGGGCATTTTTAGGGTTTGTTCTTTTGCCTATTTATAGATAGCCCCCCTCCCCACTTGATCACTTTTCTTGCAGATTCCGACACTCCTCCCCCGTGGTGGTGCTGCCATCATCATCAGCCTGATCTGGTGCCCTCACTGACGCTGTGGGCTGCCTGCAGGGACTGATCAGTCTCCTTCCACCTTCCCGTTTGTATTCAGCATTCATTTCAATCAGTGCAGATTTCTCTTCCTTATTTTCTGCTTTCTCTCTCTCTCTCCCTCCGTGTTCGTATTCCTTCTTCCGCAGCGCACTCTCACAACTACCGCCCCTCATGGAGCTCGTGCTAGAAGGGGAGGCAATGTAACGGGCACTCAAGTAAGGACAATCCTTGGTTTGTATGCAAGCTGGTAAAACCCCTGGTTCCATGAAGTTTCTAAAACATTCTAAAAGATGTCATCATTGCTAATGTCAGCATGCCATGTGTTAGCATGCATGTCATGCCATGTGTCGATGTGCGTGTCATGTCATGCAGCATCCTCTTGTAACAACATGTGGTCCCCTTAACCTCCTTGGGTTATAGTATAAATAAGGTCATGGACCAAAAGCCCTTCAATCTTGCCAACACCAATTGTGAGGCTCTTGCTATTAGCAGTCTAGTCAGCTCATGTGTGAGTCTAGGCTATGCCTGATATTACTGGGTAATTTAGGCATTTTACAGTGGTCATTTTAGTGATTATTTAGGCATTTGTTACTGGTTGACCATCTGCCATATTTGGCATATTTTAGGCCTATTTATTCAATGGCTTCTCCTCCTCTCATTCAATCATCATCATTCTTCAAGTGGTCTTTCTATTGGAAAGAGGAGACAATGTTGGTGCCCATACAACCTGTGACTCACTGTTGTACACGTCATTCTTGTGTTTGATATATGGATTCCATTTCCCGAGCACATGTCTGAGTTCTCTTCCTTTGTAATGTTGTTTTATTCTTTTGTTTCCTTTCTCTTCTATCTTGTGTTCAGCAGTTTATTTCAGCACTTGTCTATGCTTCCATCACTGCACCACTTCTAACATGGTATCACATTGTGGGATCTTGGTTCCTACTACGATTTTTCTGCTGATTACATGTCTTTCTTCCCCCTCCTGTGATCAGGCCTGCGTTTTTTAGACTAGCAACCTGCGTTTTCAGCCTACACCTAGATTTGAGCCTGTAATCATTGTTTGTTGTATTAAATGCTCCACCAGCCTACGTATTTTGGTTTTCTACCCCTAACTGTGGTTGGGGGACTATTTGTACAGGCCGTTTTTGCTGTTTTTGGGAGTTTTTGACTAGTTTTCTTTCATTTTGCAGCAGTTGGCCTTCGTTTTTTATCGAATTTTTGGTTACACTACATGTGAACTCTCATTTTGTGAAGTCTTTGCTGCTGGTTTTGGCTATATTCCCTCTCTATATACCCTCTATCCTCTATCTTCTCTTTTTCTCCTCTCCAAATGGCTCCTCCAAGCACTTCTACAGATGATAAGTTACATGGAACTAACTATCTTACATGGAATGCTGTGATGAAAGCTTGGTTTGTGCAGAAGCGGCTTTGGTACATTGTATATGGAGCTATTCCTCGGCCTCAACGTCCTTTTCCTCTTCCCGAAGATTTTGATGAGGACAACCATGAGGAAGCTATGCTTACATGGGGTTCATACAATGCCCGTGCGTATTCTACACTGCTTCAGTGTATTTCTTAAGAAGTTTTTCCGGCAATTACCTTCTATAGGACCTTCCCAAAGATATAATTGAAGCTTCAAATGTACAAGGCACCTTCCCCCATGCGTTGTCGTGTGGCTATGTGGACACAGTGTGAAAAACCTTGGAATGCATCATCATCCGGGTTTCTTATTGATCTAGAGAGTCGTCATATTAGTCATTAGTGTTAGTGTCCATAGTATGGATGGTTCAAAAACACGAGATTTTTGGACCAAGTTTAGCCTATTTTTGATATTATTTCTGGTAAATATCCTAAAAATGTATAAAAAACTTCTAGAATAGAGTGACATGAAGAAAGAAAGTGGCTTTTCAGCCAGTTTTGGGAAATTTCCTTTTTTTTTAAGCTCTCGAATTCGCGTGACACACGATCGCAATTTTCAAGCAACAAACAACACTCTGGACGGGAAGAAGAAGAAAGAGTGATCTGGGACAACTCTAACCAAGCATCCTTGCGTTTTATCCCCCTTTCAGAGCCAACAGAACTATCAAATTTTCCATCTCAGCAATGGAGAAAAAAGCTAGTATTTGGTGCACGTTTTTGGTCTACCAAGGAGCCCCCACCAGCCCAACCGGCCTCCCGACCCCGGGGGACCAATTTAGAAATAGCCACAGCGAGAGGCAAAGCCCGACGCCCCCGCCCCACCGGCCCCCGTCCCCGCAAAAGACACATGTCAAAGATACAAGGGATACTACGCCGCCATCGAAGGGCCCTGCCCCGCCGCTTTAGTCTCTCCATGTTAGACCGACCCATGAGGGACATCCTAGGATGAACACTCCAGGAGCAGTTCCACACCGCACTGGGAGTACCTCTAGATTGTATCTAGTCTAGATATCATTTTGTACCTACTCAATTTAGTTCAACATAGCATAAACGTTAGCTTTACTGGGACTTTTGAAATCTCCCAGACATTTTCACAAGGAGCCACCCACCAACGCACACTCAACGAATTCTACCAAATACCAACTACCCTCCCCACCACCGAGCCCCCACCAGCCCAACCAACCTCCCGACCCCGGGGAACCACCTTAGAAATAGCCACAACAAGAGGCAAAGCCCGACGCCCACGCCTCTCCGGCCCCCGTCCCCGCAAAAGACACATGTCGAAGATACAAGGGATACTACGCCGCCATCGAAGGGCCCTGCCCCACCGCTTTAGTCTCTCCATGTTAGACCGACCCATGCGGGACATCCTAGGATGAACACTCCAAGAGCAATTCCACACCGCACTGGGAGTACCTCTAGATTGTATCTAGTCTAGATATCATTTTATACCTACTCAATTTAGTTCAACATAGCATAAACGTTAGCTTCACTGGGACTTTTGAAATCTCCCAGACATTCTGTATGCAACATTTTGGTCTCATAGGCCAACTTGGCCTGTTGTAGACGTTAATATAACTTTCTTCTTCTCCTCTCCTCTCCTCTCCTCTCTCTCTCTCTCTCTCTCTCTCTCTCTCTCTCTCTAGTTGCACTAGTACCACATGTACGAAAGGTTTGATACTATACCATACTTTAGGTATCGTACCTTACGTATTAGTACCATAAGGTACCAACTTAATGGATGCATCTTTCCCATTCAAACTGCACTTTGGGACGAGCTAAATGCTCCTTATATTAATATGATTCTCCCATGAGATTAGGTTATTTGAGATCCAAACAATTTCTCTCAAGCCTACACTTCTCTTATTTTTATGATCATGCATGTATGATGTATCCACTCCCATCTATGTAGTTATAAGTTGTAGGTAGCAGTAGCGCATGTTGTGCATTCCGCATTAGGTTTTGGCATGCTACCCTTAAGTACTCATCCTATATGCTCTAATAGCATTGCTATTTAGACTTAAAATATCTATTCTATTATCTTTTGTCTAAAATAATCAAGTTATTTTTTTGTCGAACTAATATCGTACCGTACCTTATATAATCTTAAGATACCATTTAGTACCATATTTTATCGTAACGTACCGTATCGTACCTTTCGTACCTGACAACTATGCATAATGGGAGACTCTTGTCTCATTATGGCAGTTCCAATGAGGCCTTTACAGCTTCAAAGAGAGATAACGGGAAGAAGTTAAAGGCCCAATGTTATTATTATGGTAAGAAGGATCACTTGAGGAAGAAAGGAGTTTGCAGCCTCACAAAAGAAGAGGAGGAAGCAGGATGCCGCCTCCTCGGATGCATCGTCCTCATTCTCAAACTCCGGCTCTGATCCTCCGGCCAAGGAGAAGCCCGCAACACAAGAGGAATCCACTTCTTCCGATCACACGAAGAGCTTGATTGTCCCTTCCTCTGCTGCTTTCTAGTCCAAGTGATGCAGTCATCCCTCAACTCTCTTCGGTGCTGCCAAAGAGAGAGTGTGAGAGGGTAGTGAGATGGGGCAATCGTCGCACCTCATTTGTACAGGTACACAACTGCATAGGTTCCAGAGAGGGATGTTCTTGATGCATCAACAGAAGTCTGACAGATTCAAATCCTGGAGCTAGGATTGACATCCAGGTTCATGATTACCTATTTCTTTGACAAAGAGCAGATTGGCTCCTAGTCCGAGCTCACATGAGGGGACACATTGGTGGTCTTAGCCAAAGGCGGGGAGAATCCATGGTCACATATATTCCGATGCATTTTTAACTCGATGGTCTTATATGCTACTGCAAGACATTGTTGACGGACACAGAGATCCGTTATGACTCTTCTCTATTTTCATGAGCTGGTACGATTGACATTGACCTAAGGTTCTCTCCAAGGCACCTTGGTGGTGGCTTGATCACCCACTACTTGGGTATCCATGGTTCTACTCTGGTGGTTCTTTGTTGTATATGATTATCATTGTATCTTTGTATTGTATCAGATCACCCATGATTTGAGAGAGGGTGTTAACAGTCTAGTCAGCTCATGTGTGAGTCTGGGCTATGTCTGATATTACTAGCTAATTTAGACATTTTATAGTGGTCATTTTAGTGATTATTTAGGCATTTATTGTTGGTCGACTAGCATTAAATGCTAGCCGACCAGCTGCCATATTTAGCATATTTGGGGTCTATTTATTCAGTGGCTCCTCCTCCACTCATTTAATCATCATCATTCTTCAAGTGGTCTTCCTGTTGGAGCGAGGAGCCAATGTTGGTGCCCACACAGCTAGCAACTCATTGTTGTACGTGTCATTCTTGTGTTTGATATATGGATTCCATTTCCCAAGCACATCTCTAAGTTCTCTTCCTTTGCAGTGTTGTTTTGTTCTTTTCTTTCCTTTCTCTTCTATCTTGTGTTCAACGGTTTATTTCAGCACTTGTCTATGCTTCCATTGCTGCATCACTTCTGACACCTCCAAGGTAAGTCCTCTTCCAGTTCTTCTCTTATTCTAGTGTCATTTAACTAGAGTAATGCTTTGCAAGTCATTCAAAAATGCGCTTTTTACATCCATCAAATACAATGGCCAATCTTAATGGGCAGCCAAGTTGGACATCAAGCAAGCTGTAGGGGACAAAAGTCTCCTTCAAGTCAATGCATTTTTTCTTAACAAAAACCTTGCTCCACTAAGCGAAAGGAAAATCCACCTCATGTTGATCACCTTCCTATGAAGAGGAAGCTCAACGAAAGTCCAAGTCCCATTTTGATCAATCCTCGCTAGTTCCTAATCCATGGTTGAACGCCAATTAACATTTCTAATAGCATCCTTCCATGTCTCAAGGTCACTATATGCAAGATAATCAACCGTGAAGATTAATCCATTAATATGTGATGGAGCAAGCCTTGCCGAGCATCTAGGACTAGCCAAGGGAGTGTCTCCCATGCTTTGTTGGTACCAACAAGGTAATGAGTCCCTTGGAGATTGTCTAGAAGTAGACAAAAGTGCAACAACACTGAGAGTGGAAAGTGATTTGGGCTCACTAGGCACATGCGAGGGTGTATCATCAATAGATGAAAGAGAATTTAAAGCATGCCTCTCATCAAAGGTGATAACTCACTAAGTGTAGATCTTGTTTGTGCAAGGATTAAACGCCCAATAAACCTTTGCCTCTTGTCACATAACAACCAAATCCTCAACATAAAGCTGATAGCTACCACTTCACTCTGTCAACCAAATGTCCCTTTTTGAGGTTATCATAGAGCATGTACACAAACTCTACTCTCCTTTGACATTCTCTTGATTGCTTCCCTATCTAGCACTCTTTACGTAAGCTTGAATCTAAAGAACTATAAAGTTCCTTTTTAGCAAATGTGTAGTTTGTAACACGACAGCAACTCATTAACTTCTCTAGCTCTACTTTGACTTGAGATCATTTAGCAATCTAGAAGATCTTATTGGAAAAGTTAGCACGTATATAAGGGTGCAAAAAAATTGGACGAAAATTTAAGTTTTTGCTACAACTAGACAAATCCTTTCTTCAAAAGCAAATTGAATAGAAAACAAATTACATAGTAGAGACCAAGTTTAGTCTTAAGATGGTTTGCTTAGTAGTTGAACGATGCATTGACATAAAAAATTTCTTTGTATAATTTAGACTTCATACATTGCATAATTTAGACTTGATAAAACAAAAAGACCTTTGCTGCTGACTTTTTCAAAATCCCAAATGCTCGTATGACTTGCTCTGGCATGCGTTCACGTGCACCGCCAATCTCAAAATTCTGCAAAGAACGTTGGGTCTGTGCACCCCAATACCTATAAAACATTATGTCGTATTAATAATAAAGGCGATAAATATAACTCTTCATTGATCCAAATCAACCTTAAACTGAGAGACAATCAAAACTTTAACTTCAAGCTGCAAAATACACTAGCTCTTTTTCTTTTGCAGAAGTATCAAAAAGCATGGCAGCTCAACTTTTTGGCATACAATGGGACACATCCACAACAGTATATCCGTCAAGAGTTCCATTTCGAACATCCACAAACTACCTTACCTTTGACATACATATTGTGCAAAGATTAAGCTACCATGCCAGCTAAAGGTAAGATAGTTTTAACCTTACCTTTTACTGGCTGCTGGCATGGTAGCTCAATCTTTTGGCCTAGAGTGGCACACATGGACAGCAGTGTATATGTCAATAGTTCCATTTCAAGCACTTCAAGAGCTTTATTTCAAACTTCCATCAGGTATTACACCTTTCAACTAGGAAAATATAGAAAAACAAGTGAAAATTGTGGTGAAAAAGCTGACACAAATCCCAGTTTTATTCAAAACTTCCATGAGCTGCTCAGAGACTAGAGTTTTGTTCAAGCTTCCATGAGCTACTCAGAGTTATATTTCAAAATTCCATCAGCTACCAAGTCTGCTACCGAGAAAAATAAACGAAAATTTTGGTGAAAAAGCACACGAATCCAAGCTTTATTTCAAAACTTCCATAACATACCTTACCTTCTAACTAGGCAAACAAGACAAAAACAAGATGAAAAAATTTGGTGAAACAGCTGACACAAATCCAAGCTCGTGAAGAAGCTTACTTGTCCGCGGGGACCTTGACGGGTCCGAGAGTGTCCCGCTCTTCTCTGACCTCAGAGAGCATGGTGGAGATAAACCTGGCAGAAAATACCGGTCGATGCAGTCGGCGAGCCCTCTTCAGAGACTCCATGACGACCAGCCGAGAAGTTGCCATGGCTGCTCCGGGCTTTGCACAAGATGGTTGCTGCAATGCAGAACTTCACAGACGTGATGCGGAGACCTGCGTGAGACACCAATCAGACTCCCGAGCAGGCGAAAAATTCGCACATAAGAAGACGGGAGCCAAAACAAGATGTGCTCCTCTGGCGAGCTTAATGGCCTGATTTCAGGAGACGGTTTTATTGACCAGTGAAATATAGCATTCTGAAAATTTTACAGCTAAACTTGCCACTCAGTAGCTTCTCGCCATGTAACGTGTTTTTGTCCTTTATTTAAAGTGGTATTTCATGGACGCTCCATCTTTGCTACTCTGAAGTGGCATGCGAAGTTGCTATGCACTCAACAATCCCTTTTTTCTCTTTCTCTCTCTTTTTTCCTTTTTTATTTTTTATTTATATTTTCTCTCTCTTCCCTCCAATTCTTCATGTCGAATTTTCTCTCTTTTTTCTCTCCTCACTTTCATTTTCTCTCTCCTCTCTTTTTTTTCTCTTTCTTTTTTTTTCTTTTTCTTCTCTCACTCCCTCTCTCTCTTTCTTGAATTTTATCTTTTCTCTCTCTATTACTCTCTTTCTCTATTTATACTCTCTTTTTCTTTTTTTTCTTCTCTCTCTCTCTTTAAATTTTATCTTTTCTCTCCATATTTTCTCTCTCTCTCTCTCTCAAATTATGTCATTTGTCTTTTCCCTATATATAATTCTCTCTCTTTATATTCACATTATCTCTTCTTCTCCTCTCTTTATATCCATATTATCTCTCTCTCTCCACCCCCTTTTCTTCTCCTATTTCTTCTAATTTTCCTTTTTTTCTTCTCTTCCTCTCTTTTTTAAATTTTATATTTTCTCTCTTCCCCCCTCTCTCCCTTCTCTTCTCTTTATAAAAAAAATTAAATTTAAAAAATAATTTTCTCTTTTCTCTTTTGCCCCATCTCTCTCTCTCTCTCCTTATTTTTCTTTTCCTCTCTCTTTCTCTTTTAAATTTTTTTCTCTCGCTCTCTTTTCTCTTTCTATATTTTTTCTTCTCTCTATTTTTCTCTTTCTGCTCTCTTTCAAATTATATATTTCCTCTCTCTCTCTCTCTCTCTCTCTCTCTCTCTCTCTATGTTAAAAATTATATCAAAAAAGGTTTAATTTAAGAAAAACTATTCTCTTTCCTCTTTCCCCCCTCTCTTCATCTTTTTCTTATTATTATTATTATTATTATTATTATTATTCTCTCTCTCTCTCTCTCTCTCTCTCTCTCTCTCTCTCTCTCTCTCTCTCTCTCTCTCTATTCAAGCAATCACATCCAATGTAGCCTCTTTGTATGGAGCAGTTTGGGTAAAGAATATGCAGGCTATCCAGAATCCCATGAGCACAAAGCAGAAAAGTGGACCTATCCTAAAACTATAAAGCATTGTATTTTTCTTTCATTTTTGAATAAATGTCATAGTACTTTTGTCCTTCTACTCAAGTGTCTATGTCATTGTCTACACACACAAGATTGTGTTTATGATTCCAAGTGTCAATCTTGGAACCTAATTCACTTGTGTGACATTCTATCTTCATCTCTATGTCTTTATGAGTTCACTCTATGTGTTCAAGCCACCATAACCATGCTCAGATCCATGCATTTCAATACTTCTATCTCCCTCATTGTGTGTGTATGTGTGTGTGTGTGTGTGTATCCTCTTGCTCTCTTTTCTCGCTATATACTTTTTCTTCTCTCTCTATTTTTCTATTTCCTCTCTCTCTCTCTAGGTCAAAAACTATATCGAAAAAGGTTTAATTTAAAAAAGACTATTATCTTTCATCTTTCCCCCCCTCTCTCTGTCTTTTTATTTTTCTTCTTATTCTTCTTCTTCTTCTCTCTCTTGCTTATGTGTGAAAAACTATGTCCAAAAAACTTTTTAATTTGTTTAATTAAAAGGAAAGTTTAAATTAAAAGTTTAATCTAACTGAGAGAGAGAGAGAGAGATGTTTGATTTAAATAGAAGTTTTATTTAATTAAAGGAGAGAGAAAAGAGAGAGAGAACCTAGGCCCTGCACATGAAAGAGAGAGAGGGGGAGGGGGGAGGAATTTAATTAAAAATGGGAGGGGGAAGAGAAAGGGAGAGATTAAAAGTGAGTGAGAGGGGAGGGGGTTTTAATTTTAAAAAGGGAGGTAAGAGAGAGAGAGAGAGAGAGAGAGAGAGCCTAGGCCCAATGAGAGAGAGAATGAGGGGGAAGATAATAATTAAAAAGGGGAGGGGGAAGAGAAAATGAGAGATTACACATGAGAGAGAGGCAAGGAGAGGGGGTTTTAAGTGAGAAAGGGAGGTTTGGAAAAGGAGGTAGGTTTGGAAAGTCCTCTGGAGGTTCGAGGCTTTCCAAACCTACAACCAGAAATAATATAGTAGTAAGATTCTAAAGGATCATAATCTGTTTCATTAACTTTTTTATGTTTATTATAATTAAAAACTATGCATTCCATTCCTACATTCTCTCGGTGCTAGTATTAGTGAGAGAGAGAGGAAGAGAGAGAATTTAAAAACATATGTTGTTTTCCAATGCCATATATTTGACCTCCACCATAGGTTGCACCATAACCATAGGTTGCATATGTGTGTGTGTGTGTGTGTGAGAGAGAGAGAGAGAGATAATTGCATTGTGCGGCTTCATTTTGCCTTATACACTAGAAGCAACAATCTTGGATGATTGACAACCTTCAACAGGCCTCGTGTAAAGTCATTTAGAGGGGGCAATATGAGGCAACATCACAAAGATTCCAATGTCAAACCAAGCAAGGTGCATGCAATTGGCCACATAGACTCTTTGTGAAGCAACACACAATTTGATCTCTCAAAGTAGCTCAACACTCACATACGCTGGCTAGTCTAGTTGTTCATCAAATATGGTGTTTGCTTATTAAAGCTCTCTTCACTCCATCCTCCTCCATTCTTTTTTCCTACAATCGATAGGCATGCATGGTGCAATGGGGGTCATAGTGTGTAGCAAGTCCATGGCCTCCCTCCTTCTTGGGTTCATGTTTGAGAGCCAATGGAATGCTTTGTTCTCCACAAATAGCCTCCTCATCAATGCAACCCACTTGTGTTGCTCCTACTCCCATACAAAGAGAGAGAGAGAGAGAGAGAGAGAGAGAGAGCGAGAGAGAGAGAGTTCGCTTCATCCTCAACACAAGTGGGTTGCATTGATGAGGAGGCTGCTTGCGGAGAATAGAGCATTCCATTGGCTCTCAAACACAAACCCAAAAAGGAGGGAGGCCATGGACTTGCTACACACTATGAGATTTCTGTGAGGGGTCACATGGCACTTACTTGAGCCCCTCCTAAAAGTCTCTTCTCTTACCACATGTCTCCCTAACAATTTGGTAGCCCACCCATATATGTTTCATACTGCCTAGTCCATGTGTCCCTTTGCCAAACTTGCCCACACCTAGTTTAGGGTCTGTGTGTGTGCAAGAAAGGCACCTAGTTTGAGTATCTCTTCCCTTGCCTTGCCCACACACCTAGTTTAGGGTGTGTGTGTGTGTGTGCGCGCGCGCGCGCAAGAAAAGCACGAACATGCTTTGCGTTGATAATGCCAACTTGGCAATCTCTCTCTCTCTCTCTCTCTCTCTCTCTCTCTCTCTCTCTCTCTCTCTCTCTCTCTCTCTCTCTCTCTCTCTCTCTCTCTCTCTCTCTCTACACACACACACACACACACACACACAAGAGGTGCAAACATGGGTCTCCTTGAGGAGGAGGAGAAGTTGCCCGTCATATGCTTATGCTATGCCCGCATGATGCCGGCTTTGGTCTTGGTGATATCTGATTGCCTTGGGATCCAATTTTGGCACTGTCATCTCTCTTTTACTAAAATCTAAAATTTATTACAACAAGCATATATGTATGGACTGACATGGATTTTTCTTGCTGAAACACTCTGAAATGATGTACTTTCACTAGTACTTGGTGGACAGCAGCTTTGGTTCCACTTTCCTCGCCATTTTCCCTTGATTTTTGGTGATTTTTTGCAATAAATAACAAGTAGTTTTGAACTATCTACAGTCTTCCAGCTTGCATTATGGCGAGTTCGTCCACTGATCATGCTATTTTTAATATCACTAAGCTTGATGGTACGAATCACTCTTATTGGAAGAGCCAAATTTGGCAGGTATTGGTGCAGAAATCACAGATCAAACCTTTGAGGTTAAGCGGGCATCCGCCTGCAACTATGCCAAATGAGGAATGTCTTGAGCTTGATGAGTTATGCAAGTCCACTATTGTATTGTCTCTCACAAAACATGTTCACTCTAATGTCCTCGAGGAAGAATAGAGTGCATGGCAGTTGTGGGAAAAGATCAAAAATCTCTATGACAAGAAAAGTCCAGCGAGTCAGATGTATTGGCTGAATCAACTTATGGATCTGCGCATGAAGGAGAATGTGACTATGTCTGCTCACTTGAGCCAATACCATGCTATACTCAAGAACTTAACTTCGCAAGATATCACTTTTGCAGAGGATGTCACTCCTCTTTTCTTGATTGGTACTCTTAATGAGTCATGGGATGTATTCTGCATTGCATTATGTGCCTCTATTGCTACCTTGAAATTATCTGATGTTGAGAGTGCTCTTCTGCAGGAAGAGGTTAACCGTAAGAATTTGGATGCCTCTCGTGTGTCTCATGCTATGACAGTTAGAGGCAGGAATGATGGATATGGAAAGCATGGCAGTGGTAGTGGCCATGGACGGGATTCTTAGAAATCTCAGTCCAAGTCTCATGGGAAGTCACGTAGCAAATCCCGTGGCAGGAATGCAGATGTTACTTGTCACCATTATGGGGAAAAAGGGCCATATTAGGCCACAATTCCATGAATTGAGCAAGAAAGGCGCAAAGATAAGGGGAAAGGCAAAGTGCAGGATAAGTCTTCTGATCACAGCATAGTACCTGCAAAGTCCAGTGTTAAAATTGAAGAGATCAATGTTATGCAACCTGAGGATGTTGATGATGATGATTATATCCTAGTAGCTTATTCTAGTGCTTCGCAGATGACAAAGATACACTCTATATATGCACAATGTTGGCACTTGGACTCAGGTGCGTCCTTTCATGTGACACCTTGCCGATAGTGGTTTCATTTATACCGTACTGTTTCGGGTTCTGTGCGCTTAGGTGATGACAGCTCTCTTGATATTGTGGGCATTGGTGATGTTAGGCTGCAGTTTCCTTCTAGCAGCAATTTTGTTATGTAGGATGTACGTCATGTACATGCTTTGACACGCAGTCTCATGTCAGCTGGACAGCTTGATGACGCAGGATATCATGTATGTTTTGGAGACTCTGCATGGAAGATCACTTGTGGCAGACTTGTGATTGCGAGAGGTGCCAAGGCTGGCAGTCTCAACCCCTTGATTGTATCAGCTTCTTCCCTTGATCATGTTTTGTCTGTGGGTTCTATCCCACATGTATCTCTTTGGCATGCCCGTTTAAGCCATATGTCTTTGAAGGGAATGAAAATGCTTTCTGGTTTGCAGTATTTACCCCTTGATTATGCATGTTTTGATTCATGTGAGCATTGTCTTTATGGCAGGCATACTAGATCTATGCATAAGAAGTCCGGTAGGCCACGCATGAGTGAGCCCTTGGCATTGGTACATTCGGATGTCTGTGGGCCCATGCCTTGTCAGTCTATGGGTGGTGCAAAGTATTTTGTTACGTTCATAAATGATTTTTCACGAAAATTTTGGGCTTATCCCATTAAGCTGAAATCCGATGTCTTGGCTGTGTTTCAGAGATGGCTTGCATTGGTTGAGAACCAGGCTGGGTATAGGCTAAAATGCCTAAGGACAGATAATGGGGGTGAGTATGTCTCACATGCTTTTGAGCAATTA
The DNA here is from genome assembly GCF_053477565.2 of Lygodium microphyllum. Taxonomy (NCBI): domain Eukaryota; kingdom Viridiplantae; phylum Streptophyta; class Polypodiopsida; order Schizaeales; family Lygodiaceae; genus Lygodium; species Lygodium microphyllum. Next base: position 112,808,175 of record NC_141157.1, read on the forward strand.
TGTGATGAGAGGGATATTAAACGTTGCCCCCTACACCCCCCCTAGAATGGTTTGGCTTAGCGGATAAATAGAACCATCCAAGAGCGTGTATGCAGTATGTAGCCATGCAGGTCTACCACAGAGCTTTTGGGCTGAGGCAGTTAGTACAATTGTGCATGTCATAAACAAATCACCCTCTAGTGGTTTGGATTTTCAGGTTGCAGAGGAGGTATGGACTGGAAAACCTCCCTCTTACGCGCATCTCCATGTCTTTGGATGTGAGGCATTTTGCCATGTGCCTAGGGATAAGAGAAGTAAGCTGGATCTCAAGAGTGTCAAATGCATTTTCTTTGGTTATGGGGATGCAGGCGAGATGGGTTATCATCTCTGGGATCCGCAGGCACGAAAAGTCATCTGCAGTCATGATGTAGTCTTCCATGAAGACAAAATGCATAGGGAGCCTGAGAGAGTCGTTGAGATCCGCAGGGTCAGATTTCAAGAGGAGCCAAGAGCTACCACACAGCCAGTTGGACAGCCTACAGCTGCAACAGATGCTCATGGTCAGGGTGTTGGACAGGTAGTTGGGCAGGCAGTAGAGCCTGCCATGAGATGGTCTACTAGAGATAGACGTCTACCTAATAGATTTTAGTCCTCGATGCATTATGTCTTGGTTACAGATGCAAGAGAGCCTTTCACTTATGATGAGGCTATGCGTAGGGGTGACAGTCACTCTTGGGAGAGGGCTATGCAGTCTGAGATAGACTCCCTACATAAGAATGACACTTGGGATTTGGTTTCCTTGCCTATGGGCAAGAAGGCTTTGCCATGCAAGTGGGTGTACAAGCTAAAAAGTACCCCTGGACACCCCAAGTCGGTATACAAGGCTAAATTGGTAGCAAAGGGTTTTAAGCAAGAGCATGGTGTGGACTTTGATGAGCTCTTTTCTCCTGTGGTTAAGATGACCACCCTGCACTTAGTCTTGGCTTTGGTTGCTCAGCTTGACTTGGATTTATACCAAATTGATGTCAAGACGGCTTTCTTACATGGGGACTTGCATGATGAGATTTATATGGAGTAGCCTAAGGGCTTTGCAGAACCTGGCAGGGAGCACCTAGTGTGCAAATTGAAGAAAAGTCTTTATGGCTTGAAACAGGCACCTAGGGAGTGGTATCATAAGTTTGATGCCTTTATGCAGTCACAGGACTACAGCTGGAGTGCTATGGATCCATGTCTTTACACGAAGAAAGCCCGTGATGGTTCTTTATTGATTTTGGTACTCTATGTGGATGATATGCTGATAGCAAGGAAAGCTCGTGATGAGCTAGATGCTCTTAAGGCTCAACTTAAGAAGAGCTTTGAGATGAAATATCTGGGATAGGCCGCTCACATACTTGGTATGCGCATTAGACACGACAGGCATCAGAGACTCATCTACTTGTCACAGAGGGAGTACATTCATAAAGTCCTTGAGCGCTTCCGCATGCAGGATGTAAAGCCTATTGGCTGTCCATTGCCTTCTTATGTGAAGGTATCACAGACTGATTGTCCGCAGATAGAAGAGCAGAAGGCCGAGATGGCCAAGATTCCCTATGCATCCGCAGTGGAGAGTCTTATGTATGCCATGATAGCCACTCATCCAGATATTGCCTTTGTAGTTGGTGTTGTGGCACGCTATATGGCTACACCTGGCAAGAAGCATTGGGATGCCGTAAAGGGTATCATGAGGTACCTGAAGGGCACTGCAGATATGTGCATATGCTATGGCAGCCATGATACAGGAGTCGTGGGGTACACTGACTCTGATTATGCAGGACATGCAGATAGTAGGAAGTCCACTTCCGGCTATGTATTCACCCATGATGGAGGTGTTGTTTCTTGGATGTCCAGGGTACAGAAATGCACGGCCCTTTCTACTACAGAGGCCGAGTATGTTGCAGCCACTGAGGCTTGCAAGGAGGCCATTTGGTTGGGTCGTTTAGTTTCTGACCTTGGTATTGATGCTATCCCTACACTGCATTCGGATTCTATGAGTGCTATTCAGTTAGCCAAGAATCCGGTATTCCATGAGAAGATGAAACACATTGAGGTGAGGTATCACTTCATACGTGGGGTCGTTGAGGACAAGTCTATTGATCTTGTCAAGATCTCGATCGACCAGAATCTTGCAAATCTGCTCATGAAAAGCCTCTCTACAGATCGCTTTGCCTTCCTCGAGAGGTTGATGGGTGTGGGATGAGATGACGTCTTTCCTCATCCTGTTGTACATGTGTACATGTTGTGCTATCTTTTTTCTTTTTCTTTTCACTCCTCATTGGGGTAGATTCGCCTTTAAGTGGGAGGTTGTTGGGGGTAAAGGTGCTTCTACCTAGCCGCCCATGTATTACTACACTGACAGTCACTGCCACTGCACACTGCAGGTGGCGGGAGCCCGTCATCGTCACTTTATTCTTTATTCTTTTAGTGACAGTTTGAATAAAGGAAGGTCCGCCACTACACACTGCAGGTGGCGGGCGCCTGTCACCGTCACTTTATTCTTTATTCTTTTAGTAAGAGTTTGAATAAAGGAAGGCCCGATCACACATTGTGACTGTTGGACTTCCCATTTCTAGTCTCTCCCTTTCTTGCTCTTGCTCTCCCGCCATAGCTCTCGAGTCCAACCTTCGATGTGCTGCTCCCTTTCATTACCACTATCAACTTGCTTAAGAATGAGAGAGGAAGACTCTCCCAATAAGCAAGTTTAGCCTTGATCTTCTTTCTTAACCATAAAATGTTTCCTTCAAAGTTAGACCAATCCCCACTATGAATCCCAAATATCTAAGCACCCTTCCAAGGCCAACGTCCTTCAAATGTACTTTATAAAGAATGCCAAAATGGGAGTTTCAAAACTTTTGCTTTGACTATACTAATGTTTGACCCTAACACAACATAGAATTCACAATATAACTAAATAAAAATATTATACTTTCCTCCTCTTCGTTAACGGTATTTGTGATATCATCAATTAACATGTGCATCATTAATGCAAAACCATCTAGCAACGACAACCCTTTGGATAGTTTTGTCAAAACCAAGAAGTCAATATTCCTCAATAATGGATCTAACACTAGTGCAAACAACAAAGGCACCAGAGGACACCCTAGCCACACTGAAAGTTTCACAAAAAATGGTTCATGAAAGTTCCCACCATTGATACAAATATATGTAGATGCATTAGAGAATAGAGCACCAACCATGTTGCCAGATCATGGATCACACTCCTACTTTGGCAAGGACCAACAAAGAGAAAACTCCAATGAACATGATGATAAGGACAAATTTTTGATTGGAAAGCCAAGGCATGATCCACATAGAATACTAAGTTCTTATAGCTTCATGAATCTTCCTACCACATAGAAGCCAAACTATCTAAGATGTACCCTATCAACTACAAGAAATTGATTTTGCATGCTAACACCATTAAGATTTTATAAGAAATTACCAACAAAGAAATAGGGCAACTATCCTTGCATGTGCAATGTCTTAGATTACCCCTATGCTAACATTAGGAGAGACTTTGCAAATCTTGGTGAAACTTCATTAATCATCAATGTGAGATCCTTCCCACATGGGTCCTCATATTGGTGAAGAAAAATTCAGTCAAAAGCCATCTTTGCTAGGGGATGCATTATTCTTTAGCAATCCAAGAGCTTCATAAAGTCCATCTTCTATGAAAGATTTGATAAGAAGAGCTAATTCAATGGAAAGTTTCTTGCATATGGTCTCCAAGATTTATCACAATGATCATCATATACATGTAGCTCCCAAGGCACAATTTTAGAGAATTTTTTTAATAAAGGTTATAACAATATCCTTATATTTATGAAGAATCTCCTTTTCACAAATCACTTCTACAATCAAGCCACGCACCTTTTGCTCTTTACCACCTCTAAGAAAACAATAGAGGGGTAATCACCAATCTTTAGCATTGAATTCAATATTAAAATCATGTATTGTGTATTCTAGACTCCTCTTTGTTTGATATGCTTAATGCTCAGCCCTCTTAAGGTGCCACCAATGATCCATGGTGCTCAAATTTGTAAGGTGCCCATTATGAGGAGAAGCCATGTGTGAGCTTGATGGGTCTTAGCTTATATGTCAAACAAGATCCATGTGAGTAGATACCAAAAAGGTAACCTTTGTTGATCTAAATTTAGGTTAGATTGAGTAATTAAGCTAGTAGTAACTCAAGGCACATTGCATTGTAGGTGATAAAAGGGAGACCCCTCCAAAGGTATCATTATCTATCTTTCACCTAGTTAGAACTCTTCTAGCTAGCCTTAAGCTCTTCAGTTATCATTTGCTTAGATCACTATCCAAGCTTCATGGATAAAGCCATCTCTGTATCACTTTGTTTGGAATTAAATAAATTTATGTTCTTCTCTTATTTGATGTGTACCTTGCTCAGATTTTGTACACTATCCCATGTAATTTTTATACTATTTGACCTCTAAAAACTATTCCATTACTTGGAAGTGTGTAAAAGAAATTCGTCCGTGAAAGCAAGAATGCACAAATGGTGATAATATTATCATGAAACTTGACTATAGTGGGGACCATCTCCCTCTTTCTTCTTGCTTGCTCTCTACCATATCATTTTCAACCTTGCACAATAGTCACAATTTTCCTATCCAAATTGCCAATAGAGTCTGCAAGAGAAAAAGCAATAGACCAAGCATTTGCCACTCCCACCTTTCGAGAAGAATGAAAAAGGTGCACTTAAGCTTAAAATGAGATGGACCTTTCTTTAGTTTACCAAGCAATAGACCAAGCATTTGCCACTCCCACCTTTTGAGAAGAATGAAAAAGGTGCACTTAAGCTTAAAATGAGAAGGACCTTTCTTCAGTTTACCACCAAAGAGACATGCAAAATCAATAAAGGTTGGGAAGTGATTAGAGACAAAGAATTTGATTAAAACTTGAGCTCCCATCCTTGGAATAACTCACTGTCCACTATAAAATTAATCTAGACAAGTGGGTTTCCAAGGAAGTCATTATATGTTTACCTCTCCATGTGAATTGCTGAGGTTGATTCCACTTGTTAATATATTTAACATTGATGAGTTCATACAACCTTTAAAAGGAATTCCATGCCTCCAATCCCACTGCATGCAAATTTCCAATGTAAATTGTTGAGGTCTATTCCCTTTGTTTATATATGTAAGGTCAATTAGCTCATACAACTTTTGAAATGAATTCCATGCCTCCAATTCCACTGGATGTAAAAGATATTAGTGTGCAAGTGGTTAGAATCTCTAAGTACCACATTCTAATCTCCCACAAAAAGTGCATCCTTTAAATCTAGGGCTTTGGCTAGCCTTAGTCACAAACAAGTATTTTTTTCTATTAATATTGGGAGCATAGAGACTAATTACCTATAGTATAAAACCATCCATGCCAGGAGTTACATCTGAGAAATTCCTTGTACATGGGCAATGGCTAATTTAAGCCTTAACTATGATCTACAAAATAATAAACTACTACCACTATCCTTTATCAAAGCATTCATAACCATGCAATATCAAATGGGAATTGTATTTGATTTCTTGAAGATCGATAATGCTCTTGAATAAGCAATCTTATACATTTCTTCCTATCCTTTGATCTAAAGCGCCTACTATTCCATAAGAAAAATGCTTATTTGGTGCATTATGAAAATAAGATTAGCCATTCTTACCTAGACCTTCCAATAGGGCACACAAAGCCAACTTTTTAAGTGAAAGCTTATTTTTACCCTAACAAATTCCCTTTCTGCTCCTTGCTAACCCAAACATTATCTAGAGGGATACTCTCTTTGTTGGAGGTAGAACCATCCTTCTCATTCTTGGTCTTTATCAAAATAACACAAACATTTGATCTCCTCTTGGATTAATTGGCAAACAGGAAACATATAATACTTTTCATAAAGCAATAGTAATAAATTTAACATTTGCATCCATATAGAACGGAGATCAATAAATAAACCCCAAGTAATGCATTTAAAAAGATGTATTATAGATGGTGAAAACCCTACATATCAAGGAATAGTATGAACCAAATTTCCTCTAAATCCCACAAAGCAAGCGCAAATGCATACCCTCTCCAACTAAAATCCAACCACAACTTGGGCAAACCTATTTTAGTGAACTTAAAATGAGCCAAAATGCATTTTTCTTAAAAACAAACAGGAGATTGGTTATAGCAAATCCAACTACAACTTCGAAAAAACCTATTTCAATGAGATTCAAATGAACCATTTTGCCTTTTTCTTAGAAGCCAGTAGGTGAGCACATAGAGACTCCATGGGAAGAGCAACTAAGGACTATGTACCCTCTTATGGAAGACAACAAGGATCCCCTTTTACAATCATCAAACTTCTACATATCAGAAGCAATCAAAACTTGAAGCATAGCTTGAGAGTGTATGTGTGTGTTCTAAACACGAGCCTCATATGTGTCCAACTCCATTATGCTCTCATCAGGCTTCTATGATTTATGTGCACTCCTAGTAGTTGCATCACAAGCATAGGACTTTTTGCTTTGCATACATGAAAGACATGATCTAGGTGCAAGCAAGTTTATTGCCAAAACTAGACTAACTTATAAATGTGCCAAAACACTTCATCGTGTTGGTCCTCACTTAATAATCATTACGATTACATATAATGCTACCCATTATGTAGAGACAATATTTTATCTCATTGTATTGTTTTTTTCATTTGACGTGTTTACCTAAATTACTTCATTTTAATTATGCTTACATGTTACCTTTTATTTTCATTTTTGAAGAGTCCCAATGCTTGTTCACATGATATTTTTTATTGTTTATCTCTCTTTCTCTATGCCAAGAAAATAGAAAAATTTTGGTCTTAATTCCTCAAGGGTGGAAGGGTTCAATTTTATCCAAATATTTACCCAACCTTATATGAGAACTAAGGTGAAAAGCCAAATTTCTTAAACTTGCTAGAGTAACTTTGTTAAATGTATTCAAATAAGTTATATTTTGCTTGTCTTGGTGATTTGGGTGTGGGGGTTCCCCCGACCTTGAAAATATGAGAATAAGTAAAAAAATCTAAGCCCTTATTCTTGTCACTTTCTATGTATGCTTGAGCATGAGAATTCAAGGTTTGATGAATCATTTCATCATACATTTTGATACAAGACTTGGGACGATATTCATCATGTTCTTTGACATTTATTGAAAATGAAGTCACTACTTTCCATGTATACATTTCCTTTGGACTTTTTAGGCATTCCTTGGTGAACTCGTTGGTTTCTCTACACACTATAATATGCATAAAGCCAAACCTCTACTAACTTGAGCAGAGGCATCTCTAGGGTTCAATTTGGTACTCCCATGGAATACATGCTTTTTCATCCCCCTTAGGATTGGCAAGAGTAGGAGAGAGAGAGAGTATTTTCTTGAGGGCATTTGGCATTAGCTTTACCATTAGACTTAAAGGGTCCATGCAACCCTAAGAAGGAGCCCAAATTGGGCACTCATAGAGAGAAAAATATGACCTCCTTGTCAACATGAGTGCTCTAAAGAAAAAAGGCTTTAAGGACCAATATTTTTAAAGTGGATCACTAGTAATAAATTTTATTGTCTCAACAAACTTAAACACCTTCTATGTCTCTTAAATCAATACCTTGCACATATTAAGCTAAGTAATGTATATAGCACATGCCACTTGGGGGACATTTCTTTTTGCAAGTCATCATACAAGGGACTTCTTCCTTGAGATACATAAGGGAACTCAATAATAAATATTATTTGTACATGTAGTGATCAACAATGCTAGATGATGTGTCGAGGATGTTGTGTGGATTCGAATCCTCGTGGATAGTGTCCCTTAAAAGGTTTTTTATTGTGTCAAAAACTAATGATTACATAGGGACTCTATATCATGATTGCAACAATGGGATGGTAACAAAATTTAAGTGATTTGTGGTTTTCACATCTATCCTATCATATATTATCAGATGTGAATCTTTTCACTTATGATTTAACTCAAATTTTACATGCAGAAAAAAGCTGGTTTTTATGAATAGTTGAAGGGATGTACACAATGTTGTGTGTGGCTTTGTAAGAGAAAGGACACTAGGTTAAGGTGTCTAGTATGGAATTATATGGACCTATGATTGGTTATATATCTACAATTATTTTTTGGGAGATTTAATGATGTGGAAAACCCATGATAACATTGGCTCTACATATCTCATTACTATTATGATGACATCTAACTTTTTTTGTAATTTGTGTATTTTTCTTGGGTTTTTGTGGACATCAAGCTTGTAAAAGCTTCTAGAAAAGCAAAGCATGGTTGTTTTATATACATTTGGCTAGTGGGTGTTAAAAAATATGATTTGTTAGAAGCTACTAGTACTAAGCTATTTGGGAATATCTATTTAAGGTTAATGTAGTGTTTTTCATGATCAAATATAGGTGCTTTCATATACTATTCATGTTAAGATGGTGCAAGCATGCAGAGAAAGGTTTGTTTAGGAGTCATGTATTCATGGAGATTTTGTTGATTAGAAGTTGAACACTAGCTATTATTAGATTTTGAGTAAGATAGAGATGGCATCAATTTATGTAAGTTGTGACATATTAGAGTGGCATGAAGAGCACAAAAACACCAAAGGCAACGTGGCACAAAGACAATGGGGACAAGACAAAATTAGGCTTAGTTAGTAGATATCTCCTGGTGAAGTTTGCTCGTGTTAGAGTGGCATCAGGAGCACAAAAACACCAAAGGCAATGTGGCACGAAGAAGATGGGGATAAGACAAACTTAGGCTTAGTTAGTCAATATCTTATGGTGAAGTTTGCTCATGTCCTCGTGAAAATTGAGATCATATTCTAGAGATGTTTCATTAGTATACCACATCTCAATTTTTGACTTCTATATTGCTTAGATCTCTTTACGATGGTTTTCCTTTTGGGGGTAATTGTGTATAGGTGGTGGCATTGATGTTCAGCATACATATATCAATAAACTACACATATGAGACAAATATTTATAGGACTAAGCACTTGGTTAGTGCCAACAAACCATGCTTTCTTTATTTATTATAAGAGCTACATAACTTAGTTCCTCTTGAATCAACCATGAGTGATCATGACTTGTAGATAAAGCTCCAAAGTTATCCACAATGATGATATACAAACCTTGTGTTAAGATTGTAAAATATAGCCTCCCCTTTAATGCTATGTCAAATTTACTAGCTTTATGACTCACATACATAGGGAATCACATAAAAGAAGGTTGTGTGCCTATTCTTGATGATGGATTTATTGGTCATTCTAATGGCTTAGTTCGTGGGTCTTTGAATGCATAGACCATACCAAAAATCAGGCAAGATTGAAAAATCGAGCAAATAATGAGTAAGATACTTAAGAATATTCTAAACGGTTTGATGAAAGATACCTTAATATTTATCCTAAAATAAGTGGGATGATTAGGCCTAAATTGCAATGGCTTTGGAATACTTGCTATACCAATGCACTAAATCTTGAGGCTCTTCTAAACCTTGAATAATAAAGCTACATTAACATCCAAATTTAACTATTATATTGTCCCTTGTTGCTTCTAGATTAAAAGAGTTCCCCTTCATTCAATAGGAATTGAGGCTTTAAAAATCATAATAATGAAGCTTGATGATTTTAGATAGTTGTGAAGCTTAACATTCTTAGAACTATAATCAAAATAATAATATGAGGGCATACCTCAAGAGTGAGGAGAAGGAGATCATAAGCCCAACAACTCCTTAGGGAAAAAAGTTGTGGCCAAATAAGTAAAGGGTGGGCTAGGCAAGGAAGACTTGTGGATGCAACCTACACAACCAAGCAAAGGCTCTCTCCTACAATAAAGGGTTCATGGATGTATGGTGTCTATTACATTGTTCCCTCGCTTCTCAAACCCTTTTAAGGTTAAAATTTCACATTTCTGCATTTCTTCTTCTCTAAAGTTGCCTTAAATTCATGCTTTTGTAATCATACTCATTGTAGAGGTTGCATGAACCTATCATGATATAAATTCTAAGGCTTTTAGCCACACTCCCCATTTTTGAGTTTGAGTGTATATCCCATATATCTTTATATGTTGTTGTAGATTGAAAAAGTTTGCAATATGAGTGATTGCCAACAATTTTTTAGCATATGGCACATTTGTGAAAACTTTCTTTGTAAGTGTGTAAAAACCTACTTGCATATGGAAGACTTTAATTGTTGTGTCATGACACAATACATCTTTGCAAAGATAGTGGAGACATTGCAATAGAGCTTGCTTTGAGGTGTTATTTTAGGTCTAGCATATTATAGGTATAGTAATAAACATAGAGCAATACTACGAGCTGTAACATGAATATAAGTCTACATTGTTGCAATGTAATAAGAGAGGTGATAAATTTAAACCACACTTCCTAATTTAGACTAGACTTTCAAAGATCCTTTTGTTGGTCAATTCACAAGAGAAAGTTTTCCCTTTGGTGCTTTAATAAATGTTTTGTTACTTTTTTAGGGTCACTCAATTTTATTTGCTCATATTGTGTGTGTGTGTGTGTGTAACCACAATAAAAGGCAAATGAAGATGCAAATAGAGTTGAATTCCCATAAGTTTAGATCATTCCACCTCAAATTGTTGTCTCTCTTTGTGTGGAACATTTGTAGTGAGCATTTTCTATTCCCTATACTTTATTTCATTGTTTGTTGGAAGCTATTTCAATGCCACACTAATGAATTTAAGCCTCTATACATAAATTTCCTATGGTTAGGAGATTGTGATGGTAAGCAAATCCCTTAGCGGCATCTGCCAACAAAAGAATTAGGGGCCTTAATATTCAATAGAGTGTACAGAATTCCATAGAATTTAGTAGCAAAGTGGATTCTTACAAGCTTCATTGCCCCTCATGCTAAGTGGAATGCACTTTTTGCATATTTAATAAGAAAGTATTTATCGAAGGCTATTCAAAATAAAAAGATATATTCATTTGTTATCTTATTTGGTAGCTATCATTGAATAAAATGTATATGAACTGCCTAGAAGAATAGATGGAAGGGTTTTGAGCTTCAACACACATTGGGAGTAGCCTTAGAGTCCCTCTAGCCTTCCTTTATCTTTAGAATGTGTATTCATGCCATCGAGATGGAAAGAGTTCAAAGGTTGTAGAGAAAGGACATAGGTTGCCATCTATTCAAGGGAAACTCAAGATTGATTGGCACTTTATGAGATTAAACTAAAACTTTGGATCAGCAAAGATGATGCCACTTGGGAGTATGTGGGTCTCTACAATGGCAAATGTGTGGTCCCTTTGAATAAGAACTTGGCTAAACTCAAAGGGTGACCTTCACTTAGATAGGTCAAATGGATTATCAAAGCTGTCTTCTATCGATACCCAAAGAAATCCATTCTAAAGAGGGCGTTGTAGATGGCACATGCCCGCATGGCTCCAAAAGCCAAGAAAACAAGAAAAAAAGGGAGCCTTTGTTCTCACATATTGGTCAAAATAAGTAGCACTTTATATCTCCTTCCCCTTAAGCAAGAATTACCAATAAGTAGGCATTAAAGTAGGCCTTGGTAGGGGCTTGCTTAGTAAATGTAAGAGCAATTGAGAGTTAGTAGGCCATTGCTTTACATGTAGCCAATTATGACTAAAACACCATCTACATGCATTATCTAGAAAAAATTGGGATAAATAGTGAGTTGACTTTTGGGGAAACTCATAAAACCTTGGATGTACTTATCTTTTATGATAAAGTACAATACTCACCAAAAAGAGAGACAAATTTCATTCAAGAAGGTGGTTGACCATCAACAGTAGGAGAATGACCTTTTGACTTTAATCCATATGTATATATATGCATACATACACATAAGTACATACATAAATACATGAAAATTGTTCATTTATGTGTGCATGCATGTCTTTGTTTGTGTGCATCTGTATTACCTCATGACTTTATATGTGTATGTGCACGCACGCGCGCACACACACATGTGTGCATGCATGCACATGTACATGCATATGTACATACATACTTACATATATACAAATACACAAACAAAGGTATATGTGCACGTGCACATGTGTGTGTGCGTGCACGCTCTATATATCTACACACACACACACACACAAGGCCACACACATGTATGTGGGTTTTTATGGCACTAGGTCATTGTGAGAAAATTGAAAATGCAGCTTTCCATCCATTTTTGCGTGAATGCAAATAATTCTAAAAAAATATAGAAATCATGAGCAAAAGTCTCGTGTGTGTGTGTGTGTCTCTCTTTCTCTCATACACCCTCTGTCTCTCTCCCTTTCTTTATTTCCTTCTCATTATTTTCTCTCTTTACTATATAGAAATACATGTGCCCACACTTCACATAGATGCACACGCACACAAATTTGTGCACATACACAGAGACACCCCCCCCCCCCCCCACACTCTCTCTCTCCCCCCTCTCTCTCTCTCATGCCATTAGTATGCTTACTTACTTATGGGATGTATTTAATGGGTCATAATGTTTCTACGAGCTATATAAATGTGGACACTATCTTTAAAACATGTCACTCAATTAGGCATATTGATTAACATTTTTAAACCATGTTTCGTCAAACTAGTTCTATAGTCTAGATCATACAGGTAAATAGTGACATTTACCTCATATTGCGTTGTTGTGAATGGCTAAGAAATGTCTCTGTTGTAGTTACAAAGCACCTTCACTTGTGGCATTCAAGTTTTGCATATCCCATACACACATGTAAATGGTTTTGCATTTATAGAAATTTCTCATAGAGTATGAGTAGATTGTCACTTAACACTCATGTATTGGGCAAATAACAAAATTCCAAATTCATACCTTTGCCGAATGTATATGAGAGCATAGTGTGCATTGTTACTTATAAGTGCAATCCTTATATTAAGAACAATGCGTTCATTGTAGAAGAGAAAGGTCAAATCACACAAATGACAACAAACTTAGTTGGTGTAACCACTAATGTGGGTGCCAAAAAGTCATGCCTTTATCCTCTTTACTTGGATATTACTTTAACATACGCAACAAAGTGTTTCCACATTAAAATGTTCACAAGCAAGACCCTTGAGGTTTAGACATTGAACACATTTCCAATTCATAGGGGATCCTTTGAACAAACTACTCACATTTCATAACTTTGTTATTCTTCAAACCATACTATTTGAGATCAAGCCAAAACAAAAAGTGTCAAACACTAGCATGTTTACGTGTGCATTTTACATATTGGCGTTTTGGTGTGTAAAAATATCTATCAGTACCAAACCAAACCAAAAAATGCAAAACAAAAAAAATGTATTTATTGTGAAAAAGGTGGAGAGGTTGTCGATCACACATGTTTGGTCAAGATTATTACAAGTAGATACACTTTTATACAATGACCTGAAATATCATAACATTTGAGACAAAACCAAAAATTTGACTTTTAAAAGAAATCCTTTTTGCCAAATCTTTGATATTATATAATATTGTTATTTTAGTTTCAAACAGCTTAGTATTAGGTATCGTAATAAATAAATGAAAGTTTTACAAAAAACACAATTTATTTATTTATTATTAATTAAAAATGTGTTTACTAATATCAACAATTGCAAACAATGGCATAAGATTACCAAAAAGGAGATAAGTTGTATTAGATTATGGACAACCTTAAGTGAGGCTAAATATCAAATTGAATTTCCATGAAAATGGTTTTAATATATGTAATTTTATATTAAAATCATGAAGTTGTTCTCGATTCACATGCAATTGGGAGAAGGATTTTAGAGTGGGTATAATGGGGAAAGTGGTCGAGTGTTGTGGCCTTAAATGCCGTTTTTGTTGCATTTACTACCGTGTAGTGCTCTTTACTCCCCTACATCTTAATGCATTGATGGGGGTTAGTAGAGCACTACAACACTATCCTTGCAATTGAAACTTGTTCATGTAAGAAACCAACACACTAGCAAATGGGCACCCATAGTACACTCACAAAAACAAAATTGAACATTGTTGAGGGACCAAAGGAAATAAATACAATGTCTTGATGCTTTTAAAAACAACTCTTATTGGAGTAGGATAAATTTACACGATTTAACTTCCTAGTCACAATGGACGTCTTTTACATCATTTACTTACGAGTTATTGTGCAAGATACATGCTTAGGGGAGACCTCCAAAAATATGTGCACCATGTGCAATCAATAGAAGGGTTATTTTTGTAAGGAAAATATGGATAAATATATAGCATTACATTTATTCTTAAAAAAAGAGGACCTTTTATTACCTTAGAACATTTAAGCAAACAATATTTTTAAAGATCCTTTGAACACATGTGATATGGATGGTTCTCGATATGTGCACCCCTGAGGACACATGCATATGCTATATATTTTCACAAAATGATGATTATGCAAGTCACACAAGGTCATCTAGCAAGGTGAGAATTCCTTAGGGATTAGGTAGCTCCAAAATTATAATGTAGAGATCACAATATATTATGGCAAGCTTTTGAAATGATTGTGTAGAGATCGCAAAGTATTATGGTAAGCTTTTGAAATGATTATGTAGAGATCACAAAGTATTATGGCAAGCTTCTTCTTTGGCATACATAGATTTTGATTATAATCAAGAATAATTAATTATTTATATTTTCTTAAATAAGTAAGAGGTTGGGGTTCAATTCAAAGTCCATCACATATACATCATACCAAAGTAAATCACATAATCAAAATTTAATACCATCATAAAAGACATAAAAAATAATTGAAATAAGTCGAGATACAGCACTTGGAAATGAGCTCTACAAGCCCAGCCAAAGCACCACCAAATTATCATATTACTTGTAGGATATCAACCCACAAAAACCTTCATGAAAGCCCCAACATAACCTCCAAGACAATGAAGAGAAGTGACCCCCACATGGTCGCACACAAGACTAGTAGCATCACTCTAACACCCCTTCATGAAGCCAAATGCAAATGTCACTTTGTGTTACTATATTTTGGTAGTGATGTGTGTGACCACACATTTTTCCCTCTTTAGGAGGTTTTTTTCCCTTGACCTTGTATGTATGTCTATTCAATTTTAGGGCATACTTAGTCTTATAAATGTTCTCTATTAATACCACTCAATACACTTTATGGTTGTACTCTCTCAATCTTCTTCTTCTCTAAGATATTTACTTGCATTTTGGCAACCCTAAATCCAACAATTAGTATTAAACTAGGCAACCTCATAAGTAGAGTCGTTAATACAATTTGCTTGATTTTCTTAGATTGGCATGAGATTTGATAAGCATTTGCACATCAACAAATATTGCGGGAACAAGCATAAGACTCGATGTCAAACCAACTTTTTTATTTGAGTTTATTTTGACCTTTTTTTGCATTATTATCAATATTGTGTGAGTTATTCTATCCTTTTGTGCAAAATTTGACATCAATCAAAATTGTAAGTGCGTGCCCTTACAATCTCCTTTGTATTGTGCTATATAGCATAGGTTGTTTCATGCATATTTTCCTCTATGTAGACAACCTTTGGATCAAATATAGTCAATAAGCATAGTTGGACACAATGATGTATTATGTATGTTGGCTATTGGAGAATAGTTTGGATGGAACCAACTTATCTATTGTGGGCTTATATGATGCATGATATATTGGTTGCACCACATATGTTGAAGAATAAGTTGGGCGAAACCAACTATCTATTGCAGGCTTATATGTTGCACCATACATTGATTGCAAAGAGGACTTGGAACATTATACATGGAAATTGAAAGATGTTTTGGTGGTTTTTTAGAAGTTTCAAGTGCAATAGGAGCAATAGAAACATGTGCTGTTGAGGATATTGCATATTCTAGGTTTGCTCCAATTAACGCAACATCATTACCACCACCTACTCATGAAGAGCACATTCATTGGGATGGTAGAGATGCAAAGGCTGGTGCTTTGATTGCATTGTTTGTTAAATGTACTAGGATCCCACATATTCACTCATGTAAGACACTTAAGGATGCTTGGGATACTCTTACATGTTTATATTAAGGATGAAATGAAGCTTGTGTTGCTTACTTGCATAAGCAATCGAAGATTAAACATGCGGATGAAGGTGACTCTAGGGATAGTCTTTTGACAAAGATAAGAGATATTTAAGGAGCATTTGATTTCTAAATATGAAATTTTGCAAGATGGTTCACATGCAAACATTTCTCAATGGTCTTCTTGATTTTTATTAGAATTTTTTATCCACGCTTCATTTGTTGACAAAAGATACTCCAAATGCTTTGCCATTTGACGAGTTGGTTTCTATTTTACTACAAGAAGAACAAATTAGGAAAAACAATTCCATTATACATGTTGCAGACCAAGCCATTGTGACTAGTTATAAAGGTAAAGGAAAAACTTCATTTTTTGCTAGTTTAAGCAATGTGATGGAGGTATTGCTTTGTGTCAAACAATGTATGTTGAGACATTATTTCAAATGTTTTATCATGAAGACTGGGGGCCATCGTTTGTCGTGATGATATGTACTTTGAGATATTTTTACATGCAATTGCCTTATATAGCCCAAACCTGAAAGTATGCCTCTTAAAGCTTGATAGTCTTCTTAGCCCACATTTCTCAATAGGATGTCAAAATGGTGAATCATTGACATGCCAACCTAGCACAACATGATGGCAAGGCTTTGACATTTTGGAACCCTCATGCCACCAGAATTATGACTATTGGGGCATTTTTACCCTAATTATGAGGTTTTTCCCCATGGCCTTGTACATATGCCTATTCACTTTTAGGGCATATTTAGTCTTGTAAATCTTCTATATTGATACCACTTAATACACTTTGAGTCATGGTCTCTCAATTTCCTTCATTTTCAAGCTATATATTTTCATTCTTGGAACCCTAAATCCAATAGCTTGAACTCCCATGAGAATCCAACTTGTAAAACACAAGCTTAGTCAATAAATTCATAGCTTATAATAGTATGGCACCATGAACAAGCTCCTCCTTCATAAGAAGCCCAATCCAACACTCAGCACTTAGCCTTTGAAGTAACAAAGTATGAGAGGCAAGCATATAATCCTCCTTTTTTAGGGTCCTAATTAGTTAGAAGATTAGCATCCTTGCTCATCTTCTTCTTGCTTCGAAACTAGTTAGCAAAATATCTCTTTTACTCCTCATAAGAAAAGGATGCAAATGGAGAAAAACCACTTTACAAAACCACCACTCGAGCTTGTAAAGTTTCTTCAAGTCAAGAGAGAATAAGGCCAACAATGTTCCGATGTTTAAGAAGGTTATCTTCAATTTGAGCTCTATATGGTTGTTGAAATCCTCCATTCGTTAGTCTTGTAGCAAGTTGGAACCTCATCTTGAAAGTATTTTAGCTCACTTTGCCTTACTTCCTCAATAGCCCCAACCCACTTATCAAATGATTTAAGATAGCCCTCATGGTTATGAGAATGGAAGGGAAGAAAGATAGCCCACATAACCATCATGTTAACTCCAAATGGAAGAGAGAAGAAGGATACTAGTAGCTCATTCTCCATCAAAGCATTGTGAGAAGAGAAGAAAGGTAGTGAGAGCTTGTTGGAAACACCATAGTATTGCCCCTCTCTCTATCAAAATAGTATGGAAGAAGAAGGAAATGACAATTTTGCAAGATCTTCAATAGTGTTAGCTCTGTCATGATCATCTTCTTCTTATGTAGAAGCTCCTCCTTCATTTGTCATGTCACTAATGACTCTTTTCCCCTACCTTGCAAGCTATGCATGATGCACTAGCACATCCTAGAACCTCACAACTAGCTTCCATGTGCTACTTCATGTTTATATCTAGCTCATACACTATTATGATATCCTCGTATGCTCCCACAAGCTTGCTAAATTAGTCTAAGGCTTTAGTCAACTCTTAAAGTTGCCAAATGTGGCTAGTAAGATCACACTTGAATCAATGCACATTCATCATGTGTAGAGTAATCAACTAGTTTTTAATCATTTATCCTTATAATGTTGTTAAATTCACCTGAATTTGTGTCAAACTTAATTTGAAGATGCTAAAACCATATTCCTATGGCCCAATGTCTGCTTCCACTTATGCATCTCGAGGGTTTTTCTCCCACATACCCTCCAAGGTCCCAATTACACACTTAAGCTTGGCTCAAGGTCTTGGACATAGCCCTTCAACACACCATTTAATCCACTATAAAAAGAATATTGTCATCAATTAAATGTTGGGAAATAAACTTGTGCTACTATCATATTCGTGCCTATCCAAGCATGGCTATAAACTCTTCACCAACAACACTTGCATATCAATAGCTCTTGTCGTCAGAACCTACCATGTACTAAAGATAAGAAGTTATACCATCAATAATACTCAAGCTCAGAGCATAATATCATCGTGTCCTTGTCATTGGGCTCTCCCCATCATCAATACACCTAAGGAGCATAGTTTGGTTTTGCACAACTACATCCTATCCATGTGCTTGGCTATCCTAATGCATCTAGCAAGATATATGCTCAATGCATGATAGGACACCTATGGTGAGTACAAAATTGTTTGCTATTGGTGCACACAAAACTCAAATATCATCATTTTATATATGTGCAAGATCAAAATGGGGTTAGAGAAAACGCCCAATCAATGTGTAGCTACTCTTTCTTTGAAGAGGTTGGTTGATGATATTGCATTTTCACTAGTGAATGAAAGAGGGGCTGGTGATGGAGGTAAATTCTAAAAAATAGTGGCAGACTCCATGGATTATAACTTTGTTGGAGTTGTACATGGTGATCACATTTATATGGAAGTAGTAGACGATGACCTTCAAGAAAGCTTGTGGATGTAGGCCTAAAAGTAAAAGGAGACTTTAAGATTTGATATGAGGGTTTTTAAGGCCCTTGTAGCCTTTTCTTCATCCCCGCTCATGCAACATGTTACTTCATGTGGCATGTACCAAGAGAGGAGGAGTTTGCGACACGATGTTTTGCTATCAAGTTTCAATCCAAGGTATCTCTACATCAATATCATTTTGTTGATAAGCATTTTATATTTGAAGTTGTTGGGTCTATTGTTGCTAAGAGGGACTCCACATTGGGAAGTATTATTATGTCACAAGGTAATTTGGTTTATTCCCCCTAGTTTGCAAGCTTTATGCTAGGGCATGTACTCATGAATGGGTGTCCACTTTGGATTTCATTATTGATTTTGCTTAACTAGTTACTACAAGAAAAATGTTCAAGAGTTGATTGAAGTCTTGTAGAAAGCCTTGCACGCACCTAACAACCGTTTGGCTCTACACATATTGAGAAGTCAATATGCATATTGTGGAAGAAGTGTAGAGAGCCTTAGAGATGTTGAAGTTATTTTATGTGAACGAGTTGGAGGTAGTTATTGAGGTCAAGTTTCTTGCATTCTTGGATGTGTACTACATTTGTAGTGAATTAGGAGGTTTTGCCAAATTCTACCCTAAGAGGAGTGAAGGATTGAAAATAAATAATGGAAAGGAGATGTTACCATATTTTGATTGTGATTTATGTGAACACACATAGGACCGTGGAGCACCTTTTTTCCTCTACTAGACATTCTTTGTCCTTGGCCTTGTATATATGCGTTATTCACTCTAGTGCATACTCTGTCTTGTAAAACTTATACTTTGATACCTCCAATACACTTTTGTGGTCTACTATCAAGCTTCTTCTTCTTCAAGCTTTATGTGTGCATTTCTACAACCCTATATCTAGGAGTTGTTATCAAAGTGGCATTTGACCTCTTGGGAAAAGTCATAACACCCTCTACTTCATCACCTTTGATTGGGATGCGATTTGATGAGCATTTATAGGTTCACAAATATTGTGGAATAGTCCCTAAGTTTGGGTCTCGTTAGATTTTTATAATTTGAGTTTGTTTTGGGTTCCATTTGCATTATCACTAGTACTACAAATGTTGTTTTGTACTTTTGTGTAGAATTTTTCATAGTAGTAATTTTTGCATATAAGGGCCTTTATAGTCTACTTTATGCTATGCTATATAACATAATTGGTTTTGTGTATGTTTTTCTCTATATAGCCTACTTTTGCATCAAGTATAGTGGATAGTGATGGCTAACAATAATGATCTATTCTATAAGTTGACTATTAGATGGAACCAACTATCCACTATAGTCTTATATTGTGCATTATGTATTGGTTGCAAAAGAGCTCTAAAACATTATGCAATGAATCAAACTACTTTCTCGCATGGTTTTGAAACTTGCAATTGTAGTAGAAATATGTGTTTTTGAGAATGTTTCAAGTTCTAATTTTGCTCCAATATATACTAGAGCATTGCTACCTATTCCTAAGTAGAAATTTTGAGATGGTAAAGATGCAAAGACTTATGTCTTCATTGCATTATCTATTAAACATATCATGATTTCTCACAGTTGGTCATGCAAAAGAGTTAAGGTGCTTGAGATACACTTGCATGACCATATCAAGGAATAAATGAGCCCCTTGTTGCTTACTTGCATAACCAAATAGAGAGTGAACATGTAGACGAAGGTGATTCTTTGGACCATTTTTTGACCAAAGATTAAATATCTTAAGGAATAGTTGAATGTTGTAGATGAGATTTTGCTAGATAGTTCATTTTTGTAGATTGTTCTCAATGGTCTTCTTCATCCCAATCAAAGTTTTGTATCTTCTATCTATTTGATGATGAATAGAATTCCCAATGTTTTCAATGAGTTGGTTTTTATTTTGTAAGACAAAAAATCTCAACAAGATAGATCCATTGTGCATATTATAGATAAACTTTTATAGCTAGTTAGAAAAATATGCAAATATTGTTCAAAGAAAGAAGAATGATAAGGATGACAAGAAAAATGATAAATAAAATCTATTTCAAGTATTGTAAGGCAAGATATTAGTTTATTAAGGACTCTCCTAAAAAGGCTACAAAAGAGGCTAGTATGGCTGTTGCAAATTGTCAAGATTGTGGGAGAGAAGGAAGGAGTCTCACTTGTAGCTTTCTTGCTTGCACAATGGGGGAATACACACACAGGTGGAGGTTGAAAATAGTTTTCCTCTTCTTAGTTATGGAAGCCAAAAGAACTCAAGTACATAGAAATAGAAGAACCCTATACATGGGTCTCAAACCAAACTCAACTAACTAAGGCGGTATACTAACTGAGCCACAAACTAGAGTAGATAAGGATAGCTGTCATCTAGCTATTATTCATGGGCGGTGTACCAACCGCATCTACAACTGACAAGTCGGTGACATAAATGCACAACGGTCACCCTGGCATATCACGAGTGGAGCTCGATATCTCAACACTCCCCCTCGAGCTCAATCCCAATTCCTGCAAACCGAGTAGGTCTCTGAACTTGCGCAGCTTCTCTGCGCCCAATGCCTTCGTAAACATGTCAACTACCTGATCCTCTGTGCTGACATAAACTAGATCAATAAGACCTAGTAAAACCCTCTCCCGCACATAGTGATAATGCACCTCAATGTGCTTTGTTCTAGCATGATAGACTGGGTTATTTGCCAACTGTATACTACTCATGTTGTCACAATAAATGACAACTGGCCCATCTATAGGCTGATGCATATCATAAAGTAGCTTATGCAACCAAGTTACCTCACATGCAGCCATTGCTGCGCCCCTCTACTCAGCCTCTGTGCTCGACAAGGCAACTGTAGGTTGTTTCTTGCTGCTCCAAGTGACTGCAGCACTCCCAAAAGAGAACACATCCACAGGTAGATCATCTATCAGAAATACTACCAGCCCAATCAGCATTAATGTATCCATGCAACTATATCTGAATCCGAGTCTCATAAAATAGTCCATACTGCAATGTGGACTTTACATACTTGAGTATGCGTCTAGCCGCATCCAAATGCGGTTTCCTTGGAGCCTGCATAAACTGACTTACCAATCCAATAGCGTAGCTCAAATCTGGCCTGGTAATAGTCATATAAATCAAACTTCCTACTATGCGTCTGTAGATAGTAGGGTATTCCAGAAGCTCACCTGCATTTGCACTCAATTTCACATTCTGCTCCAAAGGAACTGAAATAGGCTTACAGCCTGTCATCCCATATTTGGATAGCATGTCCAATCCATACTTCCTCTGCAAGAGCCGTATCTCACTTGGTGATTTAATCACCTCAATGCCTAAGAAATAACATAGCTCTCCCAAATCCTTCATCTCAAACTTCTGCTTCAATAGCATTTTCACATGAAGGATATCTTCATCACTGTCACCTGTCATAATCAAATGATCAACATAAATGATAGGTAGCATAATATCTTTCTCTGTTTTTCTCACATAAAGTGAGAAATCTTCCTTGGAAATTTGAAAGCCAATAGTGACAAGATACTGTCCTATCTTGTCAGACCATGCTCCAGGTGCTTGCTTCAAGCCATACAAGGCTTTCTTCAACCTGCAAACAAACTCAGGATGAACATCATGCACATAACCTGGTGGCTGCTCCATATATACCTCTTCTTGCAAATCACCATGCAAGAAGGCATTCTTTACATCCATCTGATGTAAAGACCATTTCTTTGATGCAGCCATAGCAATGACTGCTCTTACGGTTGCCATCCTTGCAACCGGACTGAATGTTTCTTCATAATCAATGCCATATATTTGTGCATATTCCTTGACTACTAATCTTGCCTTGTATCTGTTCACAGAACCATCTGCATTGTGCTTCACCTTATAAACCCACTTACAACCAATTGCATTCTTAACTTTAGGCAAAGGTACTAATTCCCATGTAGCATTTGCTTCCAAGGCATCCATTTCTTCATCCATGGCTTTCTCCCATTTTTCTTTTCCCATGGCTTGCTCAAAAGAAGTGGGTTCTAGTTCCTGTATCACTTTGACCATATAGGCATAGTGAATGGCTGTAAATCCATCATATTTTAGCCTGTCCATAGGATACCTAGCTCTGGTAGACCTGCACAAAGTAGGTTCACTCCTAGGCGCTCTCAAAACATCCCTGGTTTTCCTTACTCTAGGTGTAACAATAGAAGGAATACCCAACTCATCATGAATGCTCTGTTCTGAGCCACTGGATTCACCATCCACATAAGAGTGATCAGCATTAACATCAAACATGGGTTGATCTACCTTCTCTTTTCCTTTTCGTGATACCTGCATACCACTATATGCATTGCTTTGAGAAGATTCTCCTGATCTCAATTTGCCTGTCCATGGCGAAGAATGTGAACCACTGCTAGAGGACGCTCCAGGTCCACTAATATCTTGTGACTGCTGCTGTGAATTCTGTGCAGTATTACCATTTCGTGCATCTACATTATCAATCACATTTACTGGTTTATACCAGCTACTCAGCTCATAAAAAACAACATCTCTGCTCACTGTAAACTTACGAGTAGAAGGATTATAGCATCTATACCCTTTTTGCTGCAAAGAGTAATAAAAAAAGATGCACTTCTGAGCTTTTGGATCCAACTTGGATCTCAACTCATCTGGCACATGAACATAGGCAATGCAACCAAAAATATTCAAATGAGAAATATATGGTTTCCTACCAGTATACCTCTCCTCTGGAGTCATCCCATGTATTGTTGCAGTGGGAGTCCTGTTCATTATGTAGACTGTTGTAGCAACTGCTTCAGCCCAGTAAAAATCTAGCAAGTCTTTTTCGTTGAGCATGGCTTGAGATACCTCTCCAATGTCCCTGTTTTTTCCTTCTGCAATTCCATTTTGTTGTGGGTTATGACTGCATGAATATTGCTGCTTTATGCCATGCTCCTGCAAGAACCTTGCAAACTCATTTGAGAGGTACTCTCCCCCTCCATCCGACCTTAGGCATTTTATTTACAAGCCTATTTCTTTTTCAACCATAGCTTTAAGAGTTTTGAAATGCCCAAAAACTTTACTTTACTTTTTCATAAAATACACCCAAACTTTTCTGCTATAGTCATCAATAAAAGTGACAAAATAATGACAACCTCCAAGAGATGCAACTTTAGTAGTCCACACATCAGAGTGGATTAATTCCAATGGCTTCTTACTCTCTTGAACATGACTAGGAAATGGTTTCTTTGCAGGTTTTCCAAATTGACAGGCTTCACATACCTTATGCATTTCTGCAACCTTGAATTTAGGCAATCCTGCAACAATATTTTGGACTTGCATTGATTTAAGTCGCTGTACATTAACATGATCAATGCGTTTATGCCAGATATCAATATCTGCAACTACACCGGTCCCATATGCAAACCTTGTTGCACTCAATTCAGGCATATCTGCATCCAACGTAAACATTCTGCCCTTCTTCTTTCCTTTTGCTATTAAGCGACCTTTATTTTTCATATCCTCAACAAAGCATCCATGAGAATTAAATCTGACCTGCAAGCCCTGCTCAACCATTTGACCAACAGAAACCAGGTTCTTGGTGATATTCGGGACATGAAATACATCCGACTGGTATTTCTTTTTCCCATCTTGCGTAGACAAAGGAATATTTCCAATCTGCACAATAGGATGTGCAGTATCATCACCAGACTTCACAAATCTTGGTTTTTCCATTTTCCTTACATCCTTCATCCATTCTACATGACCTATCATGTGGTTTGATGCACCTAAGTTAACATACCACACATCGTTTCTTTCTTCTGCACTTGTCATAGAATTGGTCATGTGCTGCACCATAAACAAATGCTCATTTCTGTCATCACCCTTTCTACTAGAAGATGCATAATTTCCTTGTTACAATTTTCCACTCATGATGTGATTCTGCTTTTTATAGCAGTCTTTAGCCATATGACCCATTTTACCACAGTAGTAGTATTCAACATTGCTGTTTGCATTTTGGCCTCTTTGCCATCCACCACGACCTCTTTGGCTCCCCCTGGCTCTAGAGTTACCACGTCTTCCTCCATAGGACTAGTTTTCTTGAGTTTACTGCATATTCTGATTTCTACCATGGCCTCCAGATGGGCCTCCTCTACCTCTGCCTCTACCTCTTCCAGCATTTGAGTAGAAGACAGCTTCTTTTGAAGTTTCTCCTGAAGAAGATGCACCACCATTTCTCTGCTCCTCAGAAATTAGAAGAGCAATCAACTCCTCAAAATCAGGAAATATTTTACGGACGGAAATGGATGTTCGAAAATGTGCATAATCCTTTCCTAGACCATTCAAGATCACAGAAACTAAATCATCATCTTTCACTGGCGACCCAATGGAAGCAAGTGCATCTGCAATCTTCTTCACCTTCATGTGGTAGTCATTGATGCTCATACTTTCTCTTTGCACATTGTGCAACTCTTGCTTGAGCTGCATTTTCCTGGCTTGCGTATTTGTGCTATATATTTTTGACAAAGTATCCCATGCCTCCTTTGGCGTACTTGCATCTTGAATATGCACAATCATAGAGTCTGAAATGCTGATAGATAGCCAGTACATAACTTTCCCGGCTCTCTCATGCCATGCTTTAAATGCTTGCATTTGCTGTTGATTGGGAATATCAGGAAGAACTGGTTCTTCTTCATTTCCTGCAACGAATTCCCAATATCCTTTTCCCATAAGGAAATTCGTCATTCTAAACTTCCATGCTTGGAAGTTGTTCTTGTCAAGCTTTTCAGTAACAATTTGTGAAAGAGAATCAGACGCCATTACAGAACACTGCAAAAAATTCTGTCACTGCAAAGAACACAGCTTCAGCCTCATAAGGGCAAATCTGCAAAACTGACGAAAGTGGTATTTGACCACACAATCACTTCCTAGTGACGATTTTGCATCAACAGGCAACAAGGATGATTCTGTAACTCCCAATGTGTCTGCGCACAGGCACACGATGCAATTTCTACAGTAACTTTTCACCGACCTGTAGAACAGTGGAGGCATAGCATAAAAGAGGGCCTTTTCCTGAGTGCATGCAGAAAACTTCCACCTCCAAAACAGGCCCCGAAATGGCCTCAAATAAAAAAAACAGAGCAACCAAGGGCTAAAGCCTAGTCCCACAGCATATACTGCCCTCTTGCTACACCGCGAAGGGCGTCTCAATCAGAGACAATGTACTCTTGCACTTTGCGGCTGTGCTACCTTCTGCAAAGACTGGCTCCCAAAATAGAAAAATGAAAGCAACACTGGTCCTCTTACTAGAACACCGCGAACTTGGTTTGCTTTCTTGAGCTCCTTACCATGAACAAGACTCTGATACCATGTCAAGATTGTGGGAGAGAAGGAAGGAGTCTTAGTTGTAGCTTTCTTGCTTGCACAATGGGGGAATACACACACAGGTGGAGGCTGAAAATAGTTTTCCTCTTCTTAGTTGTGGAAGCCAAAAGAACTCAAGTACATAGAAATAGAAGAACCCTATATATGGGTCTCAAACCAAACTCAACTAACTAAGGTGGCATACTAACTGAGCCATGAACTAGAGTAGATAAGGATAGCTGTGATCTAGCTATTATTCATAAGCGGTGTACCAGCCGCATCTGCACAACTGACAAGTCGGTGACATAAATGCACAACGGTCACCCTGGCATATCACGAGTGGAGCTCGATATCTCAACACAAATAGTTCTCATTCTAATTCAAATTATTCGAATGTTGTGTAGGATACAAAGTGAGAATTTAGTATAAAATTTAGTTATGACTATTCTCTACATGATTCTTGCATGATTATTATGGATTTAGATGGTGCAGTACTTTGCTAGTGATCCCATTGAGTATATTACTTCTTAATGCAGTTTATTCACTTCTCTTGAGTTTGCCCCCAAGGGCAATATTATCATGTGTAATACATCCATATCTTGCTAAAAGAGTTGAAAATTATGTTAACTATTGAAAACAATGATAGGACTTTCACCCTTATAGATGCTTTGTATATAGTAGAGATCAAAAGAAGTTGTTGTTAGCTTTTACACTTGCCACGATTGGCTTGATTGTCAAATTACTAAATGATAGATGTATTGTTAATCTCTCTTGTAATGAAAAAATTATTATGTATAGTTTACTATGATGTGGGTTGTAGAAATTCAATAAATGTGGTAAATGTATTGAAATGATACATGTAGTTGTGGATTCCCTCTATTTGACCTTAAGCACTTAACTTTTCAGCCTATTTTTGTTTCAACAATAGCCTTGAAAGTTTTGACTTGCTCAAATACCTCATTCTTTTCCTTCATGAAATATACCTAGAGTTTTTTAGAGTAACCATCAATGAATATAGCAAAATACTTACTACCACCAAGAGATACATTTTGAGTAGGCCCCCAAACATTTATATGCACAACATCAAGTATATTTTGTATAGGACCCCAAACATGTGTATGCATAACATCAAGTATATTCTTGCTTACATCTTTGTCATGTGAAAATAGTTGCCTTGCCTACTTCCCAGATTGATATGCTTTACAAACTTTACGTAAATTTGCAATTTTAAATGTACGTCAACCCTTTTGATTGCATTAATTTTCATTACATTAATTTCCATTGCTTTAAATTTAGCCTTTGTAGATTTGCATGTCCAATATATTTGTGCTATATTTCAATGTTAGCAAATCACACCTTTTTCTTTAGCATACATATCACCATTTATAATGGGAATTCCAGCATCCAAAATAAATTTAGCCATTGTAGATTTGCATATCCAATACGTTTGTGATATATTTCAATGTCAACAAACCACACCTTTTTCTTTAGCATACATAGCATCATTTATAATAGGAATTCTAACATCCAAAGTAAAAGCCAACTCTCATTTCTTTTGCAACAAACTTGCACTTATTATTGAAGTCTTCAATAAAACAACCCTTTACATTAAATCTAACTTGTAGCCCTTGCTGTATCGTTTGACTAATATATACCAAATCTTTTGTGATGGATGGTATATGTAAAACATCTGATAAACACTTTGTTTGACTATCATACAAGTACAAAGGAACTTTTTCAATATATGAAATTGGATGAAACAAATCATCACTTATCTTAACGTAACCTAGACTTTATAAATCTTGCATCTCTCCAAACCATTCAGCATGGTGATCATATGATTAAGTGCACCTAAATCAACATACCATACATCATCACATGCCCCCTTTCTTGTAACAACATTCATCATAGCTTGCATAATTAACAAATACTCAACCCATTTGAAAAATCACGGTCTCATAATTCTACACATGGTAAGAGTATGAGCTCCCACCAAGAGGATTCCATCTTTTGTCCTAGCAATAGAATGAAAATGTTGAGCTTTCACTAATGTTGGGACTATGGATGAGCTCTTCTTTATTTCAAACATTTTCTTCGAGTATGGAATATGACTACCTCTCACATACCTGACTTGTACTCTAGCTCTGAGTCATTATGTCTCTCTCCCTCTCTATCCTAATTAAGTAAGAAGACAAAGAGAGCTTAAAGAGTCTAGGTGATTCATTCATACTCTCCCTTCTTTGTTGTACTCCATTGCCAAAGGAGATCTTGATGATCAACCAATTCAAATGTGCTCCTTTTGCATACCAAGCACTTGGTCTACCAATGTTTTGCTCCTCTCCAAGCCACCAAGAAGAAGAGACATCGAGAAGAAGAAGCTTTACAGTTTAGTTCATTTTCTCATGCTCTTTCTTTCTCTCAAATGTATATGGAGAATGCCAAAACACCATGTGGTATGCAAAGATAGAAAAGAAGAAGAGGAGAAGATGAATGGAAGGAAGAGAAGCTTCACAAACACGCACACGCACACACACACACACACACCCTCTTTCTCTCTCTTTGTCTCTCTCTCTGTCTCTCTCTATAACTATGATGGAAGTAAAAAGGTGGAAGAGAGATCTTGAGCTCAAATTTGCATACATAAGAATGATCTTGAGATCTTGAGAAGAGAGGTCTTGAGATCTTGAGCTCAAATTTGCATACATAAGAATGAGATATTCTATTTATTTTTTGCATTATATGCATAGGGTTGCTTGTGTGAGTAGCCTCAACCCTTGGCTTCTTTCTCAAGTTCCATCACCTAACTTTTATATACCTAGAACAACTTGCCCATGAATCTTCATGAATTCTTGTAGGTCTTAGATGCATATAATGATTACAAAATAAAAACATAAGATGTGGCTCCTTGAGATATTATAATTTACATGGGAGTGATCCTAACTCTTTCTTTTTACTAAAATGGATATCAATACGATAAATTGTAATTAGTTATTTGAATTGAATTTATTGCCACTTATGGATTTCCAATGCATGTGTTGATTCTTTTTATTTCCCAAAAATTATACAATACTATGTTGAGCGCACTTTTTATGTGTAACCTTCCCCCAATCTATTGATTGGTCTTCTTTGACTCCTTTGACTAACCTTGATTACTTAGAGTAGCCTTTGATATCTACATTTTCACAAATTTTGTATCCTTCTTTAGCCTTCTCTTTTTGGGGCCAATGTGTTTACCATGGTAGGTATCCTCGCAATTGAAACAATTGACTCTCTTGAGTATGTGCCTCACTTATGGTGGACATCCCCTACTCAAGTAACACTATGGCCCCAATCGCATTTAGGTCTATGGCATGAAGCAATGTTAGAAAACTAGCATAGGACCAAACATTCTATCAAATGGGATATGATGACTTTCATCTATTGAAGTCCCAAATAGAGCCATTTCTAGTGTCATTGAATACAACTTGTTTGTAAGAAGCCCAATCTCTAGTGATTTAGTATGTGCATGCACCTTGTGGTGCTTTGTTCACAAACACTCGGCTAGAGTGGTTTTTGAAATATTTGCATCAAGATGCACTAGAATGTGGAAGTACATAGAGAGAAAGCATTTCTACCATCATATACAACTTGCCATTGTGGAAATACTTTGCTCTAAACAAATGTTGGTAAAGCATGGGCTCACAAATCCATTAGGTAATAGTGTATGTAGGATTATCATTAAATTCAAAGAATTGGTATCAGTGCTAATATGCGTGATGCAAGATGGGTCCCACATTTAACTTCATTGGCTTCTTCATGAACATAAAATCCATTTGCATTATGTTATTATACATGCTTTTCCAAGCATTTTACAATAAAAAATCATAGTTGTTTTAGAGCATAGTTAAGTATGCTAATCGTAGGAGAAAGAATACATGCAAAGTGCCACAACATGGCCTTAAAGGTGTCAAAAGAGAAATATTTTAAGCAAAAGTCTTCTCTTTTGCCTTATACCCTCGGAAAATAAAAAGTTATAGTTGACTTTTGAAAGAAATTTTGGAGTGCCATACATGGTGCCTCTAGAGATGTGCATGAATCTAGAAACTTAAAGGAGTCTACCCTAAACAATAAGTTGCTAGGAAGGAGATATTACATTTATTAATTTGAGTACATGGTGAAACTAGTTAAGCTTAGGTTGATATAGAGTGAACTTATAAGGCAAGATCAATTGTACTAAAGCTTCTAGATCGACAATTGGGCTATACCTTGATGAGAAATTAGTTTTTGATTGAAATGTGAGCAATGGAAGGGTTGTCATTGAGATTGCATTTAGCATCCAAAAATTATGTGGCAAATCCTTAGGGAGGTGAATGTTCATTCTTGTTCAGCACATTATATCATGCTTGCTTGTTGTATATGGCATAAATTTGTACTAAATAATGGAGAGGTGGATCCAATTGATTATGGGGCCTACATCAAAATGATAGGGAGGCAATGCATGGAGATCATAAAGATGAATGGATCCTAGGAGTTGATGGCAAGGAGATTTGTTTATGGATTTTATGAATTTAATTATGAGCTATACAAGCTTTTGTAACACTTGATGCATTATTGTTATTGAGAATTTACACATGCATGCACACACATATTATATAAGTAACATTTTGTATAAATGCATGAATAAATGTACAAGTATATCAATATCTATTATATTATACATTTGATGCAGGTAGCTCTAACATGCATGCATATACATAAATATAAATGCACACAAATACACACATGTTATATAACTTGACATGTTCGAGTAACCATGCTTATATAACAATGTATATGAATATGTGTATATGAACACACTTACAAAAAACTAAACAATATTACATACATGTACACATTACTCTCACATGGAATGCAAAACATGTTTACCTTGTTGAGTATGTTCTTTCTTTTTTCACAATCAAAATGAAATTTGTATTATCTAATGAAATATTACATTATTTCAGTAAGAAAGAGACTCTAGAAAAGCCAATATAGCTTGACTTGCTAAGACAAACTTGTTTAAAGGCCTATAGGTTACATTTAGAGTGGAGCTCCTCCCCTTAAATAGCTTAAATACAGACAAGAACTCTCTCAAAAAAATGGGGAAAATATCTTCTATGTCTAGCAAAGTGGGACTTGGGATCAAGGTTTTGATGACCCCTTAGCAAAGCATCCTTATAATAGATACTAGCATGGCATCTAGCATTATAAATCAATTTATCAAATCATTTCCAACTATCTTGATCCATGAGAACTCCCAAAAAAGGGGGGAAGATATCCTCCTTGACTCTACATAGGAGACCATTTGAGGGGAGACCTTTTCCTTGATTGGAAGTTTATGCATAATCACTCTTTAAAAGAAAAAACTATTTTTATTCAAGGAATTTGACTTTTAGAATTAAATACTTCTTCTTCAAGCTTGTAATCTAGCTGTTGGGAAACTTAGCCCACCAAGTCATCTTTGTAGACACCAAATACTTAAGTGGATTATTACTGGCCACCATTAAGGCTAAGCACCACAATCCTTGTAGAGATACCCAATAATTGAGTGGATTTTTACTAGCCACCACTAAGGCTAAGGGCCACAATTCCTTCTTCTTCTCAAGAATGTCTTATAGCCACCTTGTTTCTCTTTCATTCAAGTCAAAATTGTATCTTATTGATATCTTTTATGTCCAATTTATGACCATTCGTTACTTGCTTCCATCTCTAAAAATATTTATTGGCAATTGAGCCAACAAGCCTAGGATTCTCTTTGCTAGGATTGAATCCATCTATGCAGGCTTTTTTTAAATGCCAAATAACCTATTGTAAGGATGAGCCTCCCCTAGTAGCCCTTATCCATTTGGTTGCAACTAGGAACTCCTTCCAATTGGCAAACAATCTATCAAGGACCTTTGACTACCTTGACTTTCCATTTATTGCGCAAAAAGCCAACTTGTCCTCCCAATTGAGGTCAAGTCATCTACACTACTTGGTATCTACCTTTGCTTGGAAGTGTTGTTTGCAACTTTCATGCATGGCTAGTGGAAGCAAATAGTAAGCCAAAGGTTAATTACATGGATTTATCCCCAATAATTTATTGAATCAAAGGCCCCCATACACCTTAGCCTCAATGATTTTCTCCCATCTGACTATGCAAGCCTTCTTCTCTTAGTCGTAGGAAAATAGAAATTTCCTAAACAATTTCTTCAACTTCAATTGCAGAGAGTGTAGGAGGAGAGAGAATAGTTTGGATTAAGATCAGTCTACCTCCAAAGCTCCATTTAGAGCCCAACAATTACTTTACTGCAAAGTGGGTACCTCTTTCACTCTCACCAATACAAGATGTGTTTTCTCTAATGACCTTAGATCTAGAGACCTCAAAGAACATGCTATAGGTCTCTACTAAGCTCTTAATTCATTGTTCATAATGTTTTTCTATAATTACATTTTCACTTGGCCCCATGCATGTTTGTGGTAAGCATATCATGTGGGTTCAAAAGAAGGAATTATTAAAATACAAAATTTACATATTTTTTTTACATATATTCCAAAGAATTTCACATATTAGGGTATTTTTAAACAGGCCTTGAATGTACATGATATAGAGGGTTTACACATAGTGAACCCCCCCCACATTGTTAAGGATTGAGGAGCTTAAGCAACTAGAATGCAATCCTCATTGCAAACTTTGAATTGTCTTCATCAAAACAATATCATTGAATTTATTACAGAACCTTCCTTTCCAAAGAAATTAATCATGCTATATAAGCTAGCACCATAATGCCTTGAAAAGCTTGATAAAATTCCACAAATAGACCATTAGGCCCCAATGATTTTACTCCTTTCATATTTTTGTTGATGTATAGCACTTCCTCTAGGGTAAAGTACAAATTAATCATTGGCAATCTTTTCATCCTCAATGTGAAGATTGCTTTAGGTGTCTTCTATCATGACCATATTGTTAGAGGTCTACTTTGCCTTTGAACAAAAATTGATATGGCACATCTCCTTCACGTTCTCATCTCCCAATTTGGTTGAGTCCTCTAGCTTTAACATTACACCTCTCCCAATCAACATTGTAAATCTCAACATCTAGAATCAACCATGGAAGAATCAGATCACTATTATAAGCATAAAGACAAAGTAATGTTGAAGCTCTACATCTCCCAATACAATCAAGAGCAAGTTGTTGCCTCTTAGCATTATTTTTGTCATAGCCTTTCAAAAAGGCAATTACTTGTTTCATACACCTCCCCCACTTGATATCAATTCTCCAATGCAATGCGATAGATTTGGCCCAAATGCTTTTAATTTTTGCAAGGTAATCCTTCCCCTACATGAAGAAAATATTCAACATGAAAAATGGTAGGCCATTATTGGTCATAAGGTAGAACACCTTCCACGAAAAGGGAATAGGGATGCAGTTTGACTCAAACACCTCATGCAAGGCCTAATACTTCAATATAGGGGTCACACACCATCCACCTTTACTCAAGTAGAATTGATCAAACCTAACATCTCCCAACATACCATTTCTATGCTAGTTGATGGGGAAGTTTCTATCTAAGGCCAATGGAACTGCATCCACTAGTTGGCACTTCACGATCAAACCCTCTCATTTATCCTTCTCCTTATTTATCATGTGTAATAATCCATACAACCTATCCCATGCTTGGTCCATCTTGTTAAATTTCCCAAAATGATGAATAAACTAAGTCTAAGTTTACAAGTTAGGAAATACCACTTCTACTCTATATCTTGGAAGATTTGGGACATAAATTCAGATTACTTTAATCTCGTCACCATATTTATTCACCCTAACTACCAAGAGAGATCCACCTCATCATTCCAAGGCTCCTTAGCATGCAACTCCATAGAAGTTAGCACAAGGGTATTACTCTTGCTCTGTGATTAGAGAAGGTATGGCCAATTTAAAACATAAAAGGCTATGCCAGGACAATTATTGCTAGTGGATTAAGGAGTTGGCCTTGTTGAAAGGATTGAGATTCTTGCTCTTCAAATAGATTCTCCTTTCAAAATGCACATGGTTAGATAGGAAGGCCAAGTTGTAACAAAAGTGGCTTAATGAACATGGAGTAGGAAGTATATTAGAATAAGATTTAGCTTCTTTCTATTCACTTCCAAAACCCTTAAAAACGGTTTAAAAACTTCATTTTCCAATCTTTTGTAAGCTTAGGTTTATGAATACATTCAATGCATTGCTTGCTCATACAAATTGGTGCACCTTAAGTTATAGTTACTTGTGGAGTAGAATCGTATGAAACATTGATCTTTCTTGCACTTTTACTTGATCTTTAATTATGCTCTTTGAACTCAATATTGGTAGTAAAGTGGCTCTACATTATGTTTGTATGTAGTAGAGTGTGATGTTCAATTACTTTTGTGCATTCAAGAGCACACTGAATCAACATGAGAAAGCACTCTATGATCACATCAATTGCATTACTAATCACCTTAAATTTTGGTTTTCCTTGCTAGAAAGTTCACTTTTAAGGGCTTATGTATGTGCAAATCATCGTACAACATCTAGGCAACAAGTCCTAGTAGTGAATTGCACAATGAGCTAGTCAAGGTTGATTGAGCACTTGAATTCTCATTCTCTCACCATCATCTTGATTACTGATTTCTTGAGCAATAAATGCCTATCTTTTATCCATGAAACTACATGGAACTATAGTGTGTATCTAGGAGGCCTTTTGCATGCACTGGGCTTCATATTGACCTTCATTGTGTAGTTGCTCTTCTTGATCATCATAGTCTCCTTTGTCTTCTTGGACTTCTTTGATTAGTTTCTCTTTGACTTCAATCTCTTTTTGCTCAATAAGTTGATACACAAAAATATATTACATTTTCTTGATAGCACCATGTCATACATGATTTTAAGAGACATTACATAGATCATTTTGAGATTCATGAGATTTGGGATTTTGTTAGACTTTGGCTCAATGTTTTCATGGAGTATATGGCATTGATTTTGATTTTGAACAATGCAACTAGACACTTGTGCATTAGGGAAATAGGACATTGTTTTGTGGGATATGAGAAGGTCTTACCATTAGGCATTTTTTGCTGAATGGTAGCTTCTAATCCCAATTACAGGGATAGGAACTTTATAATGAAGATTGACTAATAAAGCACTTATTTTGAAACAACACTTTGGGGTTCTTACATTGTAAATTTTTAGTTTAAAGACACAAGATTAGCCTTGTTACATGCATAAACTGATTCAAGACAAAGTGAAAACGGATGTGAATAGGCTGTATATTAGGTAGTTTGATAGAAGTAGTGTGAATGTAGCTTAATTTAACTAGTTTATGAACTCACAATGTGAATAAAGTCTTAATGTCAAATAAGCACAATAAACAAGATAACCTCTTCCTTGAATTTTCCTCCACACCCTTTGCAAGACTTCAATCTCCAATATTTAAGCATTTTGAGCAACACACCTTCGAAGTCTTGAACTCCTTCAATGTTGTGCAACTATGGATTCCTCTCTACCTCATGGCCGTGAGGAAAGAGGTTCTAATATCATGCTGGAAAACATGGTAGAGCAGGAGTAGAAGAGTAGATTATGGAGGAAAGACAAAGAACAAGTGGAGAAGCATGATGATACAATGTAGATTTGATTGATTTTAGTTTTCTTGCAAGTACATTGTTTTATAGCCTTTAGCTATGCCAATCTTCCCTCCCTTTACTTATGGGATACAACCCTTTGTGTTGATGTCACTTGTCACTTTTGAACCTTACATGGTTGTGCATTTAGCACTGCCTTTATCACCATACTTTTAACATTAAGGTGATCTATAGATAATCCACATTGAGCATATAGATCAAGACAATTCACTCAACATGATCAAAACACCATGACTAATATCTCAAAACCACTTTATGAGACCACTCAATGTGATTTGCCCATCATCTTGTGACTGGAAGTCCATGTTAAGTGGAATATTTCAACAAAGGAATTAACCAAATACCACAACTCCATCACATTTAGTGCATTCACATAGCTCCACACTTGCACTTATTCTACACGTCACATCCCTCCCCATTTGAGAAATGTTGATTATGTTTTGAACAGTATTCTAAGACACTTCAAAGATGTCCACTCACCAAAAAATCTATCTTAAGTGGAATATTTTGTTTAATCTTCTAGACATATATTGCATTTGCATCACCTCTAGTGCATGCACATTGGTCCATCACTATCACATCCCATAAATATTGATCATTTCTTTTTGGAAGGTATTGTTAAAGGCAAACTATGAAGAGCAAGGTCAAAGTAGAAGTTAAGCACAAGTACTGAAAATCAAATTTGAAGCTATATTAAGTGACATCACATCAATAATTATGATACTTTATGAGAACTTGGCTCACTCTCATGCAAATTTCTCGATGATAGAATAGGTTTCATTAGCTAATGGACATGCATGAAGGGCCAACTAAAAAGTCTCAAAAGAGAATAGGGCATCCAAAGTTAGAGGAAATCCTAATTTGGACTCCATGTATAAAAGTTGAAAGTTGAATGGAAGATCTCATTCTAATGTGTGCCAACTTTTGTGTTCAAGATTCCTTCTTATACTTATTATTCTTCTTACTCACAAGCTTGCCACACACACACACACACACACACACACACACACACAGAGAGAGAGAGAGAGAGAGAGAGAGAGAGAGAGAGAGAGAGAGAGAGAGAGAGAGAGAGAGAGAGAGAGAGAGAGAGAGAGAGAGAGAGAGAGAGAGAGAGAGCATGTGTGTGTGTATGAGAGTATGAGGAACTTGTGAGTGAAGCATTCCATCAAACCCACTATCCTTTCTCTCTTCTTCTTCCTCTTCTCACTCTTATGATGAGTAGCTCAAGCTTGGTGGGAGGATTGAGAGTGTAGTTCTAAGGCTTGGGGCACAAGGGGGACCACGTGAAGATCATGAAACCATCTATGCACTTCAAAGGAAGGCTACAATGAGAAGGAGAATGATGTGTGTGTACTAGAATCTCATAGTCATTGGTTTGCTTTGGTTGGTCATGGCAAGAGTACATCCAATGGTTGAGGAAGGAAGTGATGAGTAGGTAATATATAATTCATTGAGGTTGGTTGAAGTCTTGAAATAATAAGAGGTCCACTCCTGTTCCATTGTTAAGTACATGCGGGGCATGACATTTTTGGTTCTTATGCTAGGATAGAGTGGAATTGAATTGCTAAGGCACTTATTTTTTTACCGCACATCTGTTGGAGCGTTTGGGGTTGAAAGTCTACCACGGGGGTAAGAGACAGTAGGGTGAAGGAAGATTTAGGGAGAGGAGTAGACAAAAGAGAAGGAGTTTAAAGAAATAGAAGATGTAGAATAGAGGTGAAGCCTGTCAATTTGTTTTTGCATCCTGAGAAGATAAATCTCTTTTAGATAAAAAACGTGCATAAAACAATCGCTTCCTCTCTACTGCTCAGACCACCATTCTGATGCTTCCATTGGCTCCAAAAGGGGGGTAAAATACCAAGATACTTGGTCATAATTCTCCCACATCACTCCTTCTTCTTCTCCCAGTTCAGAGTGTTGTCTGTTGCTTGTAAACTGTGATAGTGTGTTGCGCGATTTTGCCAATCCTTCTTTTTGCATAAAATATCCAAAAAATGGTTGAAAGCCACTTGCTTTTTTTACATGTCATCCTATTCTAGAAGGTGTCTTCAACTTTTGGATATTTACAAGAAATCAATTGTCCAAAAATTTAGTATTTTTGCACCATCCACACTACAGACACATACATTAATGACTAATATGGCATTGACTCTCTAGATTAATAAGAAAGCCAAATGATGATGCACTCTAGAGGTTTTCACACTGTGTCCACATAGCGACGTGACATCCACCCTCTCTTAACATGCAATCTCCAGCATATACCAAAGTCTTATGGATTTGTAGTGTTAGAAGAAGTATCCTCTGCAATGTCAATCTCTTCATCTTCTACCTCTTCTTCTTCTTCTTCCATATTCTCATGTTCATGCTCAATATCCAACTCCTTCAACTCATATGCTGAAGACTCCCTATGTTTAAAGAGCTTGATACATTTTCTAGCCACTAGAATCTCTACAACTATCACATCTATCTCATTTAAAGCATAGGTAGCATTATCAAAAACAAACCTTACCACATATGGACCAAACCACCACTTTGCCATCTTTCGACTGACACTATGTTGATTTTCCAAGCTATTGTCATGAACTAACACCCAATCCCCTTCCTGTATAGCTTGTGATCGAAGTCTGTGTCACTTCTCAAACCTCTTCTTGTTCTTAATCCTTGAAGTCTTTATCTTTTTCATGGCTATCTCTGTGTCTTCAGACCTTCTTTCTAACTGCACAATGCATAGAACCAGCAACTCTTCTCTATTCAAACCCTCTTCCCATAGTAGAACACTCCAAGTAGCAATAGTCTCCTCAATAGGCATGATTGGCTTTTGTCCATACATTAATTTAGCAGGCATATACCCTATAACTGCATTATGAGTGGTCCAGTCAGCCCATAAAGCAAAGGGTGACATTCTTGGCCACTCTTTCACCCTGCCCTTGCATGACTTTGCTAATGCCTTAATGATAGGCTGATGACCTCTTTCACCTTTGTCATTTGCTTTAGGATTGTAGGCTGAAGTTAAAGCCAGCTTGATACCCAATCGTGAAAAGAAGTAACGAGCCTCATCCGCATCCAATTCTCCTCTATCTTCAACCACTTTACCAACACAACCATAGTTGCAAAATACTTATTCCAATAAGAACCTGCAAACTGCTTGAGTAGACTTTGTACCAAGAGCTCAACCTTCCACTTGATTTGTCAAGTCTTCTTGTGCAAGCACAAGATATCTCATATTCCATATACCTATAGGCATGGTAACCAAATCAACAACCCATTTGTATTGCATAAACAATGGATAGGTCGGTTACAACTCATCTCTATGCTTTACATGGAATACATTTAATAGTCACTGCATGATTACACATAATGCTCCACATCTTTATACATGTTCTGCCACCAATACTTCTCTTTGTAGCAAATGTGCCCCAAACTCCTCTATGTCCAGCCCATAAACTTTTATAAAACTATTGCATCACCTGTTGTTGAGAAGCCCTATCTTCCAATACGCGTACTAGAGCTTCTCTCTTTTTCTTTGCATGCTTCCATAAATATCCATATTTCAAGAAAAACCTATAAGCTTTTCTTTTAATCCTTTTGAATTCAGCTTTAGACTACTCAGCCATCTTTGTCATGAGGCTGAGATATTGGCCTATTTTCAGCCAATCATTCTCATACAACTCTTCCAAAAATTGTGTTCTCATTGAAGCATAACAGTGATGATGCTTTCTCTCTACTACCCATCTCTTCTCTATGGTTGTAACATCTTTTCTTACTACTGAAATTCCTATTACAACATTTGTACATGGAGTAACAACAGCTGCATACTCATTCCTTGCTGTAATAAAGTCGTTTTCAGCACATGTCACATCATCCTCTTTATCTTCCATCTACTCCTCTTCATCTTCAAACCTTGCTCATGAAAGCATGTCAACCACATGGTTTTCTCTACCTGCAATATGCTGAAAATAAAGGTTAAGTGACTTTATATATGCAATCCACCGTAACATGGCAATATCGAGAGTTGAGCAATTTACTATCATGCCCAATAGAGATAGACAATTAGTCTCTACTACTATACGACCTCCCATAAAATACTCCCTATCACACTTAAGGGCTATCACTACACCCCAAAGCTCTCTTTTGACTTGAGAATACCATCATTGCTATTCATTGAGGACCTTTTCTCCAAACCGAATGGCATACCTGTTCCCATCAGCATCATCTTGACCCACTACCCAACCAATGCCAATTGGACTTGTATCCACGGTGAGAATAATAGAGTGCCCATTCTCATAATTTTATCTCTTTAGTGTTGGGGCTGAAATCAATAGGCTCTTTAACTTTTGAACTGCCTTCGTATGTTGTTTACTCCACCAAAACTTTTGCCCTTTTCTCAAGAATTGATATAAACTTTTAGCCACATGAGCAAGATGCGGAATTCATATCAAGTAAAAGACACATGCATCCAAAAATCTTTGTACCTCGGATACATTCGACCCACGTCCTGCTTATGGCATCAATCTTTATTGGTGAGGGCTTTCTTCCATATCGTCCACACATGTGCCCAACAACTAATACTTCCTCCACTCCAAAAACTAACTTTTCTCCTGACAAAGTAAAATGCACTTCTTCAAGATGGCTCAAAATCCTATCGCAATCAGCAATATGATTAGCCACAAATCTTCTACATCCATGCTCATTTAACTCTTCATTCTTCTCATAGATATCACATCCTTTGATTGACACATCATAAAGAAAGGGTAAGGTCAATTGAGGAATATACTCCTTCAAAACTTTATGTATAACATTCATCATACGTGCCATTGAATTGGTTGCTCCTAGTGGAAGCGTATACATCCTAACCAATCCAAGCAGTATCTTCATGGTAGTGATATCCTGGCTTTCTAATGTAAGTTGAAACTGATCATATCTTGAATATAAATCTCCCATAGAGTAAATTGCATTGCTTGCAAATGCTTGTGCAAATTTATTCACTATAAGGTCTGATCCAACATTCCTTATGGTGACTTTATTAACTGGTTGTAAATCTTGTATAAACCTCAAAGCACCATTCTTCTTTGAAACAGTAAACCACCATTTGAATATGGAGCTGAAGAGGGCTCCAAAATCCACATCCTGAACTTCTCGTTCAAAACCTCCAATATCTTGGATAAATATACTCAAGGCACTGGAATAGGCTTTAAATTCCATGGCATATGAGGTATTGTAAAGATCACCATAGGGACAACTATAGTCGGATCAACACATCCAATTTCCTCTAGCTAAAATGCAAAGGCTTTCCCATGCCTTGCCAACATATGCAAGAACAAACTCTTTCTACAGGTAAAAGAAAGCTTGTATCACTAATTTTTAGCTTTTGTAAAGTTTCAACTGTAAATTTATGTCCTACTCCATGTGGATCTCGCAAACTGGACTGTTGAGACACTTTTTTAGCCAACCCATCACTTTCACATGGTAAAGCCAAAGCCACAAGCTTAACTTTCTTTGCAACTATTTTGTACTTTGTATCCACTCTTGCTTCAGGCCCGTTTTGTAGCCCATAACATTCATGCTCAGCAAACTCCTGAATGACTTCATACATCTCTAAATTATCAACAAAAATAACCTATTTTTCTACCCTATTTTCAGCATGAATTGTTGCAAAAATTTCAGCCATTGTATCAATATCAACCAACCCTAAAAATAGCCCTAGAATACCTTCATGTGCAACCATCAAACCATATGTCTTCAACTCTTTTTTAGCCCATTCTACATATTTCTTTTCGGCCGTGCACATGGTTGAAATATTCTTAAAACTACCAAGACTACATATTGTCCATTCCTGCAATCCAGACACAAACACAATTTTCCCCTTTCTTGGAGGCATAATTATATTCCTAAAGGCACTGCCATAGCCTCCACTTACAACAATGCTATCTAAAAACCCTTAAACTCTCATGCATTA
Organism: Lygodium microphyllum; assembly: GCF_053477565.2. Classification (NCBI taxonomy): domain Eukaryota; kingdom Viridiplantae; phylum Streptophyta; class Polypodiopsida; order Schizaeales; family Lygodiaceae; genus Lygodium; species Lygodium microphyllum. The sequence goes on from NC_141157.1 coordinate 112,849,978, forward strand.
TGTGGCATGGGATTATCCCGCAATCTATCCCAATTTTGCAGATGATTACACAAATAGTGAGAACCTATACTGCCTTTGTATTGTCTTTACTCTAAACCTGAGCATATGAAGAACCATAATCCAAGGCTTTTGTTTCTAGTCTTGATTCCAAAATATAGGGCTGCCCCAAAATCACCATATAACTATATGAATCTTACACAAAAAATTTATATTCATCCCTAACTTCTCCAATAGTCACGGGTATATTCAGACTAGCCACATAAAGATCCCCTGGTGAATTGTTTGTTGCCTGCATGCACCATCTCGAATCTACATCAATCGGCCAACCTCCATTCTCATACAAGGTGTGTGCCATAACCATGATCCAAGAGAGCTATGCAAGGCGTCTCTCTTTCTCCCACTTTAATAATTGTCTCTGTTGTAGCACGAGCCCAATGTGTTCATGAATAATGACTGCTTGGAATAAAATGAGTATCTTCTTCTTCATGTACTTGTTGATGGACATCCCCATTATACATAGCCTTCTCTCTATGCTTACTACTACCCATAAGACCAACTTTAGCCACAAGCTTGCTGTCTATACTCCTTTTTAACCCATTTTCAACATCACCTTGCTCCAAATCAACATTACATGCATCATCATATTCCCTCTGAAGTTGTTTCTCTAGGTCTTTGTCAACCTGCATCAATGCTTGCAAAACTTCACCATCAAACTAACTTTTTTGTTTTAGCATATCAATGATTGCATCATGAAATTCACATTTCATGATTCCAAGAAATTTGCCAAGTGTGAATTCCACTCTACTGCCAAGTATGTGATCTTCCAAGACATTTTTAAGATTTGTGGTAGTCTCAAGATTCGATTATAACCTGTAACCAGGCTACTTGCCCCTTTTCTTCCCTTCTTGTTTCTTCTCTTGAGATGCATCCTCCATAACATGCTCAGATATATATTTTTCAACCTCTTTTTGTTGCTCCATTTTACTTCATGTTATGCATTTAAATGGGCCTTAAGAGGAAGAACCATCAATGTTCTCATCTCTTCTTCTCTTTTCTTCCATAAGAGCTTCTTGATTATGAGCCTCAGCTAAATAAGCATAGGCTGAAAATGAATCCACTGGTGCACTCCATCCTGTTCTCCCTCGAATACTCTGACTTATATCGGCCAATTAAGACTTTGTTGTTTTGTCTTTTCCCATGCAATCTAATGCTTGTATCCAAACATGAGATTTTGCTTCAACCATGCCTCCTTTACAAGCTTCATCCATCCTTTTAATTCTCAACCCATATGTGACTGCATCTATGGCAACAAATGCTGTCCTTGTAGTCATATCTTCCAATCTCTTCTGTATGCCACCATTTCCAAACATTGGCTCTATTGGAAGACTAGTTTCTGTTGCACGTATTTTGCCATCTTTTCAAAAGACTAACCTTTTTGCTTCTCCTTCATGGTAGGCTATACAGTCTCGCTTTCATGCTGTAAACTGTCACACCAAATGTATTTTCTCTTGTATCCCTCTTTGTATGGTCTTTGAGCTATTGCCTAAGCCTTCTCTTCTACCTTAACATCCAAAATTTCGACCTTTGCATAGATTTCTATCAAATTCAACCTCAAATCACATGTGCCTTTAATTAATTCATCCATATCATCACCTTTAATAGCCGGACCAACAGGTATAGCCGGTTGTTCTGCCATAGCCACAAGCACCTTGGTTGCAATTTTAGTCCCCCTTCTGAGCATTAGTAGGTGTGGTGTATGTACCCCATCTTAATTTCATCCGCTCTCTCTTTACCAACATATGCACTATCTCAATTACATTAGCCCAATTTGATTTCAGTCCCGTTTCAAAAGATGCATCTTCTAAATGATTAGTTAGCTTCTCTTGCAAGACAGGATTTACAGCCTTCAAAAATAAATTAATTTCCAAACTCTCCAATGATTGTCGCTCATCTGTATCCAACTGTGCATACAAACTTTCAAATTCATGGGGCAAAGCTGTAGTAGCCAACTCTTTATTGGGCTTTTCAATCCAATTTGTAAATGTCTTTTTAGTTACCAATCTTGCATCTTCCAAGAAAAACTCTTCTCTCAAAGCTTCCTTAAAAGCTTCCCAATCAGCATCTCTTCTATGTAACTCATCAATATGATCATGCAATGCATGCATGGCCAAATGCGAGAAATATCGACTCCATGCATACTGCAGTACCCCATGAAACAACATCTTTTCTTCATACAACCAGATGAAAGATGAAACATTTTGACCCTTAAACTACTTCAATTCCTACTCCCACTACTTGCAATGTATTCACAGCTAAGGAATCAATTCTTTTTGCTTCCTACCAAGTTTGCATCTGTTGTTGTTGTTATTGCAATAAAGCAATAATTTGTTGTAAAGTGTCACCACTACTTGAACTTGCAGAATTCCTCATCTATACACACATGTTGTTGACTTTCACATCGGGTTCACCACATTGAGAGCATTTGGGGTCGAAAGTCTACCATGGGGATAAGAGACAATAGGGTGAAGGGAGATTCAGGGAGAGGAGTAGATGGAAGAGTAGGGGTTTAAAGAAATAGAAGATGTAGAAGAATACTCATAGAGGTGAAGCCTGTCAATTTATTTCTACATCCTGAGAAGATAAATCTCTTGTAGACAAAAAAACATGCATTAAAAAATAGCTTCCTCTTTGCTACTTAGATTGCCAATCTGATGCTTCTGTTGACTCCAAAAGGGGGGTAAAATACGAGGATACCTAGTCAAAATTCTCCTAGATCACTCCTTCTCCCAATTAGGAGTGCTGCTTGGCTGCCTATGAACTGTGATCGCACATCGCATGATTTCACCAATCCTTCTTTTTGCATAAAATCCCCCAAAAATGGCTGAAAGCCACTTGCTTTTTTTACACGTCATCCTATTCTAGATGTTGTCTATAGCTTTTGGATATTTACAAGAAATAATATAAAAAATAGATTAAACTTATCCAAAAATCTAGTATTTTTGAACCATCCACATTACAGACACTGATACTAAAATGACTAATATAGCATTGACTCTCTAGATCAATAAGAAAGAGAAATGATGATGCACTCTAGAGTTTCCCACACTATGTCTACGTAGCAGCATGACAATGCATAGGAATAGGATGCTTGTGGAAGTATGTAAGGGAGGGATTGGCGAGGAATCTCTCTTTTACAACACCTTCACTTCATAATCTAACCATGCATATTTCAAAATGACATGATATGCTTGAGAAATTGAAAATAGAAATAATTGGTACTACTAAGTAGACATTAATTAGGAACTATTAGATTCGTAAAGCATTTTTGTAATGATTTTTGTGGGTGTAGGGATGAGATAGATTAGTTTTTGTGAGAGGAAGAGAAGGGTGTGAAGTTGCTAGATAACCACCCTATGGGAGCACACTTTCTCTTTTCTTCAATAAAATTGGTTTTGAGTGTTGGTAGTGGAATTTTAAAGTTAGGACCACTATGTGCCTTGATGAGGAAAGGGGCACTCAAGTGGTACCCCAGTACTTGAGTTGAAGGAGCACTTGAGCAATAGAGCACTAATTTCTAATTACCCCAACACTTGAGTTGAAGGAGCATTTGAGTGCAATTGGAGGGCATGCAATTGCTTCCCATTTACGAAAGTCAAAAACAACAATTGACACTTACCAAAAGCAATTTCCAATCATTTGAGTGTAGAAAGGCCAAGACGAAGATGGCAAAGCATACAGAGGTTAGGGTCTTCACTTTTCAAGAGAGTAATGAAATAAAAGATAGAAGGTGAGATTGAAAGAGGCTGAGTGGTTTGTCATAACAAGAAGGAAGAGAGGGGATGATGATGATGATGATGAGGAAGAGAAGGAAGCCATAGCTAGAGGAGAAGTAAACATGTAACAAGTTAGATGAGAAGTAGAGGTGTGGTAAGCTAGAGGAGCAATAAAGGTGCAGTGAGCTAGAAGGGAAGAATGACAAAAAAACGCACCACAATCTCCAAATGTGTGGCATGGATCATGTACTCCCTCCCTTGAATTGGGTGACTCACCAATGTGGCTTAGGCTAAAGGAGGGAAATATAATATATGAGTTAGGGAATGATTATTTGTGGCTATATACCTTGGTTTAGGGCAAACACACTTGAGCACATATCTATTGTCATACTTGGGCTTCTAGGCTTGGACCACGAGCATTGCTTGGCTATGTAGGCTAAAAGCCACAAAGCACACATAGTAGTCATAGAGAACTCTCGATTCTAGCCCTAGAGAATTGCCTTCTATTTGACCACGCTATGTTAGGCACTTGGTTGCCATCACTCTTGTATCACTTGTGGCAAGCACCCACCTAAAGGCCACATGAGTCAACCGTCAACCACCATTAATACATGCACTTGAATTACAAGGGAAAAACACTTGAATCAACACACACACACACACACACACACGTCCTTTCTCCTCACTTTTACTCACATACATGATTCCTTCCTACAGACACATGCACATGTGCTATATTTATACTTTATCGCATATTTAATCACACACACATGTTGTCACACAAAACACATATGTAGATCATGTAAATTTGGCAATTATGTTACCACTTTTACACATTCACCTACCTAATCACACACACACACCCCTAATGCATGACATCTTATCTACACATAATACATGTAGATTATATTTTAGAAACTTTTTGATTGAAAGTCCTATCCTTTTATACACACTAAAAACACGATAACGTCCTCTTTTGCATGGCTATCAAACGTATATAATCACATAGACACATGTTTTAACCTTGTATATACTCTTTTACTCACATTCTCACATGCAAACACACACACATATGGTACTATGACCAACATACCTTCATACAAAGGCATGCACACATATATGTACTCAAAACACTTTTTCATAAGTATATTCTCGTAAACACATCAACACACGCACACGCACACGCACACGCGTGCATGCACGCATGCACACGCACATGTGCACGTGCACACGCACACACACACACACTTACAATTGTATCGACATATGTATGTTTTACACCACATATATGCTCTCTCACTCATGCTTGTATAAGCTATACACACATTAAAGTCACTACACATATGCATCACGTATAGCTAGATTTGAACTTGCACACATTTTATCACTCCATATTTCTCATCGAATGTCATGTCTAGTAATCAACATACTATTTGTACATATTGGTAAACCACCACAAACTCCACAAATTTAACATGCATACTCTTTGTGTTATCCCCGCAACCTAGCTAGCTAATTTTTGGATTGGGTAGTGGATCCTCCTTGCAAAGAAAGGTAGGATTTCTTTTGAGTGGGCCAAATTGATGGCACTGCTATTGGGCACATGCCATTGATTAATATTTCATCTTCCTAGTTGACCTATGCATTGAAATCATATTTAGTATTCTCTCATTATCATACACTACACAGCAATGAACAACCTAAATGAGAGATTCAAGCTTTCTTTCGTGCTTCATAACTTCCAATATTGGAGCTTTGTTTGCCTCAAAGATCATTGCTAATCTTATCAAAATCACATGCTAGAGAATATATAAGGACATACGTATAGACTAACAAAGGCTTTCTCACGTGATGACTACACAAAATGGTTTTGATATCATTGGTGGTTGGATCCAGCTTATACCTTTTTCATGATGGGATACAATGCTCATAAAATGCTTTTGCTAATATATCAAGTTACTCATTTTCAATTATAAGGTTTCAAACTAACAAGACATGGCATATGCTAGCAACAATGTACTCCTAACTTAACTACGTGCTATGTTTTCACGATCATATTCGATAGTTTTAACTTACCTTTACATGCTGGGAAAACCCTTGATAAACTACAATAACCAAGACGACATCAAAGTTCATACCACTCGACTAAATCAACCACCACAAAAAGCTAGACATCTCTATCGGCCTTAGACATTCTTATGAAAGATAATCTCTCTTGGAACTAGGTGCTAGCATGGGTGCAGCTACCAATGAGAGCATCATCACATGTATTCAATGGGTTGATAACACCTTCACTCTACTTGGTCACAACTTGTCAATAATACCTTCACTTTATTTGCACACAGCTGTGAACAACTTAACTTAGGCCTCTTTGATGAAAATACCGTAGATGATGTGGGGTCTACCATGCTCATGGCAAGAATATGAACTCATCTTCATCGAGGCTGCTTCAATTGTCAAGAAACTTATTACAACTCAAGTTTCATGGGAGTAGGCCCTGAAAGGAAGATTAGTTACCTCTTTCAAAATGAAGCTGTGTTGAGCCCATGCCCGATAAACTAGCCAACCTTGATCACATTACACATACTGGTTCATTGTTCTTGCAGCATTGGTTTACTCTCCGAGCATAATGGGAAAGAGAGGGGTGCAAAATCATGACCAAAACAAAGCAACATCATGCCATCGTACCTATGTTGCCCCCACATCCTTCCGAACACTTGCTCTCACTTGTAAACACATGCTACAAGATAATGCAATGCTACATCTATACATCAACCAAGTCCTTAGTGAGGAAGAGTTGTATATTGCCAATTGAATCAGTTTAGGGAACCTCTTTACTAATGTTTGAACCTATATTAGCCATATCAATATCTATCCCATAGGATATGAACCATTATGCTACCATGGAATACAATCCACACTTTTATGAGTGGTGGTTGCAAAACATAGTCATTATGACCCCTTTCACAATCTTGAAAGTATTGTGGTCCATTGAGAGAAGGAGGGGTTTGCATAAACTTAGTTTGTACTTTTGAATCATTCTTTGACTTTTCTCATATGCAAAAAAAATCATTGTGTGAGATGTGAAACCCTAAGGTGAAGATTTCAAAATTCTTTATGTTTGTGCGAGATGTAACACTTTGCTCTTCCTTAACAAGTTGTACATATAGGTCTCGTTCTTAATAAATTTATACTTCTTGAAACCTCACTACACAATGCTGTTAGACCTTGAGTATGATAGGACAAGGAGACAAAGCTGCATGCAAAAGAATGACCAAGTCCTAGACATCATTTTTTGAACAATAATAAGCAAACTATGAGATGTGTAAGTACTGAAGTTAAAGGATATCACCACTTGCAGTACAAGTAGATCCACGACCTAAAAAATATGGCTACTAAAGTTCTAGATGGTAGAGAATTAGTAGATTAGTCCGAATTGCACAAGTACATGGAGAAATTTGAAGGGCAAATAAATTACAAACAATGCAAAGAATTTCTCAATACCTATGATCTTGAGAGGCGTAGTGGATTAATCATAGTGAGCAACAACCATGGATGGAAATAGGTGGAGATCCCTCTTAATCTAATGGTGGTGCACAAAGCTTTGGGCCTACCAAATAAGCAGGAAAAGCAACCAAAGAGGGACATCTATGAAATGCTAGCAATGGACAAGGATAAGGTCTTCACCAATGATTGCATTAGCTTGGAGGACATCCTCAATCCCTCAATTGAGATTCAAGCTAAATTGATACATGCCATTGGAAATAGGTACAACTACTTGATGAGCAAAATCCAAGTAAAAATGCTAGAAAGTGTGGCTACTCGAGCAATGGATAATAAAAACCTCAATGCCTTCATCCATAAAAACCATCCATGATACAACGAATGCATTGAGCTCTGGTGCACAAGAGTTCAAGAAATCAAGGCTACTATAAGAAATAAGTAGAGAGGCAAATAGAAGGAAGGCAATGACCAAGACCGCTTTGGTAGGATTTGGTGGGGTACTAACAACCGTTATACAAGAGGTAACCAAAGAATCACATCTAGGAGCAAAACCATCAACACTGGAACCACAAGGCATAACAATGCAGGAGGCACTAAAGCTCTAGAGTAGGTATTCTCAAAGGAGCAAGAGGAAGAGGAAATCATGAGATTGTAGCAAGAGGTAGAGGAGATTGTGACAAGACTTGTTGACATATGGTAAAAGCTCCAAACCAAGAAAGCACCTAGTAAAAGAGCTACAACTAAAGCCTCCATGACAAGGTCAGTTTGAGAATAGCAACCTGGGCACATAACAACTGATATTCAGGCTCAAGCCATGGCACTAGAGTGACCACTTGAGTTGAGGAGCAAGAGGTTCCAATATCGATAATACAAGAGGCTAGAAACCTAGCACTAGTAATAGAAGACAAAATCCATATCTGTCATAATAAAAGAAGGGGACATATCTATTATCAAGGTGTCAACTAAATGAGAGAAGGGCACGATGGAGGAAAAGAAAGAGCTTGAAAAAGCAAAAGAAGCCTCCAAGAGAGAGGAAGAGGAATGAAGGAAAAACAAAAGGAGGAGGAGGAGGAGTCACTTAGAAAGCAAGAGCAAGAGGACATAGACTTATCAATTAGAAGATCAGTAGAGCAACCATCAAGAGCTAAAGAGCTAGCTCTAATGAACCTCAACCTAAGAGGGTCTTTGAATGTTGGCACTAGTGTAATAGGACCTATAGCTAGGCCAACAATCACCCTAGCCAAAGGTAAGGCACACATTGTAAATGCCTTCCCCTTCCCTTGTAGCCACAACACCACCCATCCTAGCCCCCACAATGGACAATCTACCTAAAAGTACACTAGAGAGCATAGTCTATCGACTTACTACATAGGTCATCAATCTCTCACAGAGGTGAGATCAGAAGAAGCCATGGCTAGTGGTATCAAAGAGTTGGTAGTTGCAAATCCACACATAACCATACTCAACTCCAGAAGCAATCAGACCATGATGTGCAATAAAGAAGCATCCTTGCCCAAACTTGGCAAGAATAGCAAACGAGGCTAGAAATCCTTGCTAGAAAACCAAGGGCTAGAGATAGCAAAGGAAAGGGTGAGTTAGTGGGAATAAAATAATGTAAATGCATTATATTCATTGCAGAACATGGCCACCCATTTAATGCAAGCAAAATGTGAAAGAAGTCTGGCAGTGGAAAGAGCTAAGGCAATTGAGGCAGTGATGTAGGTTCAACATCAAGGATTCATCAACACATTACTTGAGGTGTGGCAATCAAAGGAAAGCGGCAAAAGAGGAGGGTCTCCAACCATTGTTCTTTGATGTGAATGTAGTAATAGATAGGTATGCCATGGTGAGATCACTCCTTTGCACTACATTGTTACTGACATATTGTTTTGAGCTACTAGAAGACATGAACCTCAACTAGCTCACTAGTTGTAGCCACACTTTTGTTTCGACACACCCTTGGTAGCAAGTATACATTGAAGACTTATATGATGACCAAAGCATGCCTAGAAAGATCATTGCATCCACTACCTTAAACCACCTAGGGATCACAGAGGGCCTCAACGAAGTTGCCCTTATTTACTTGCACACAATATTTCCAAAAAAAAGAGAGAGAAAAAAGTTAAAAGACAGAGGATGACACATAGCCACATCACCTAGGGGATTCCTTTCCCCAATTTACTTAACTTAGGGCACATGAGAACATTAGTAGAACTATCTCCCTAAGTTTTGCACTGCACTTTCCCCCTAACATCCTCAAGTGTGAGACAACACTCCAAGCTTGCTTGGGGTTCAACTCATCTCCTAAATACACCCACATAAGCACAAAAGTCACATCATCATGAGATGGACACCCCCCTAGGGAGTTGACACACCCCTAGGTAGTGCACACACCCTTCTATGTTGAGAACATAGTCTAAAAAGTAGCTGAATGAAACTACCAACATTGGTAGCCCACATCATCTTGATCCTTCTCTCTTCTACCTCAACAATGAGCCTATCCTAGAAGATTAATCCAATGCTAATTCTATTCCCGCCACACACTAGCCTGAAGCATAAGGATACTAGTAGTACTCTTTACACCTCCAAACCAGCATTGACCATACATGGATCCCATCGAACCTTAGAATACCATGGGATTGGCAAGAGGGTAATGTTAACCCCTTCTAGGATGAAAGGAAAGTAGAAGAAAGAGAAAGTAATGAAAGAAAGAAACAGTGTAAATAAAATTTTTGGAAGTATGGGCGAGTGCAAGAGCAAGAGTTTGAATTGGACCAAACAAAGAAAATAAATTAAGTTGTACAAGGACCACGTTCCCTCCTATGCAAGTTGTAAAATTAGAGAGTTCACAATGACGTATAGAATAATCTATACTTCATAGGCTTAAAAAGAATATAAGACATGTATTGAGAAAGGGTTGGTGTTGGACCAAAGGGTGGGTGGATGCCCAAAATGAGGACACGTATATAAGCCAAAAAGTAAGAGGATAAGCTCATTCTTGAGTGTACAAACTTGTGGCTCTCTTCTTGCTCTTGTGTTCATCTTTTTGTGTGTGAGAGAGGGAGAGTGTGAGTGAGAGTGAGAAACTAACTTGGGGAAGCTCTTGCTTATCTTCTCTTCTCTTTGCATAATGAGCATGGTGGGTGGAGCAAGGAGATGGCTTGCATTCCTTGGATTGTGGAGCTACTGGCACATTCATGCACTAGAATACAATGACTGGATCAGTTGGTAAGCTTAATACATTTGATTGGAGAGTGCACATTAATTATGTGAGAGATCCATAGTTTTGTTGCTTGAAATGCTTGAATCAATAAGTGGTGTTGCTCACAAAGAGCCCAATAGTGAGCCTTGGCTCTTGACTTATTGTTACAAGATAAAGGTATAGTCATGTGAGATAATATACATCAAGACCAAACATAGTAGACAAGAGTTCCTGAAATGTTACAATGCCAACTAGGGAATATATACTTTTTGCAATTAATTCTAGTACATTGCACTTCCACTTGACTTGCAACCTTTGTTGTCATCGTGGTTAACATTATCTCTCTCCTAGACAAGTGTTGGTCCCATGGCACTCACCATCATAGGTAGCATACATTGGAGACATTGAATGTTCAAGATATCCAGATGTTGAACTAGGAGAAGTAGTGGTTTTTGTCAATGAGGGATGTTGTTTGACACATGGTGTCAAGCGATTGAAAGTATTAAAGTGTATATGGTATTGAAGGTTCCCTTGACATATGATTCCCTTTGTGAGATGATATTGAAGAGCATTGGAGTGGAGTGTCTATTGTAGAATATGGATAAATCCATGTTGACATCTAAAGGAAGCCCTTAAAAGGGTGGATCATTGCCAATTGTCTCAAAGAGCTACTCACTAGGAGCAGGACTAATAACATGGACACAACAATGATGCCACCATGACCATGACAAGACTTGAGCACTACATGTATTAACTCACATGAATTATGATAATCACATGTGTGATCATTGAGCATTGGTGCATGTATAAATGCTAACAACCCACACAAGGAATCCAATAAGTGTTGACATAAGGGGATCCCCAATCTTTTGTGTCTATAAGGAAAACCTCTGATGTGTTCACTCCCTAAGGGAAAGTGCTAGTTTTTTGTTTTTGTTTTTTTCAGTAATTAAGACATAAGAAATTACCTTTAGAGATGAGGCAAGCTTGGAGTACTATCCCACACTTGAAGACCGAACTCGTGCATAGCACCTATGTGGTTTTCTAAATTTCTATGTGACTAGTTATGGTATGTACTACCGATGCAACCATCTATATACTCATGCAATAAGACCATTAGAGTAACATCCTTTGGTATGATCCTCAACCATCTTTCTCCCCCCCCCCCCCCCCCCCCTCTCTCTCTCAAAAAAAAAAAAAAAGAATCAATTGATTACATATCTATTAAGATGCTACCAAAAGATCAAATGTAACTAAATTGATCAATTGACTACATATCCATTAAGATGCTACCAAAAGATCGGATGTAACTAACTTAATCCACATTATCAAGAAAGTTTGATTCATCTTGGGTAATGAACCAAGAAACAAAAGTAATAAAATATACACCAAATATTATGCCAATGGTGCATTATAAATGGGGTTATACACACATAAACTTGTCCAACAACAATTTAAAATGTTCATATGGTCCAACATAAAGCGCCATAACAGGTGGTGAAGAGTTGCATAAGGTCCATATGGTCTAGCATATGGCAATGTAAGAGGTGGTGAGGAGGAAGTAAATGCAACCTTTATAGATTTTAGGCCATTGGAGATCAAATTTGGAGATCAAATAGATCATACTTACTTCATTGTTTATGAGGTTGTTATGTAATGGGCTTCTCAAATGTGTGAGAGAAGCATAACATATGAGAATTCTATACTCCCACATGTTAATTTGTATCTTTCTCTCTTTCTAATCAAGAAAAATTGGAGATCAAATAGATCATAGTTACTTCATTGTTTATGAGGTTGTTATGTAATGGGCTCCTCAAATGTGTGAGAGAAGCATAACATATGAGAATTCTATACTTCCACATGTTAATTTGTATTGTTTTCTTTTACTAATCAAGAAAAAGTGCTTTGATCTACTTATAATAGAGTAAGAAAAATTCAAAAGAACAAAAAAATTAACTCACATCTAAATCCAAGTGCATGCATGTGCACACATACACACACATTTCATTTGACCATCTTTTAAATAGAGTAACATAGAAAGGCAATTGACATCTTGAAACAATAGTGGAAGGAAAATAAAAATGTTAGTACTCTAAGAATCTTAAAGCATTGGCGTAAAGAAACTAAGGATGCTAACGCTTTTTCCCAAAAAAAAAAAGCTTTAGAGATTTTCACTTTTACATCTTCCCTTTGACTACCAATACTCATTGAAGCTTATAAGTCCCTAGTGACACATGACGGTTCTAGGGATAAATAAATGCTTTTTATGCAAATGATACATCAAGTGTTGGATGCTAAATAAGTGAGCTTGGATATGTAACTTATGTCACTATTGGATGCACCAATTACATTGGATGTTGATTAAAAAGGGCAACATCAACAGCTTCCAAAGCAATGGATTCAGAAAGAGCATAGATCTTACTATGTAACTATTGATGGGTGCATTTTGAGTATATACATGGAGGTTTAAAAGCCTCGAATGTATGAGAGCTACCCAGAAGCCTATGACCTTGGAGGGGATTTTGGTATAGCACTAGAGTTTGTGAATGTCTATTATTTTGATTTATGACCCAAGTGTGTGCTTGCTTTAGCGCATGATCAAAGAGGAATTGACTATTTGGGTATTTGACCCGAGTGGATGCATAATTGGGAAATCCATAGGAAGTGTGGATTACAAGGGGTGGATGTCATGATATTGAGCATCCACTAGCAAAAAATAGTCTACACATCATTTCCTAGGGTGACTTCTTGAGTGATTGTTCATCTTGCGTATGTGGAAGTGCATTGGGAGTTTGCTTGTTTTATCTAAAGGCAAATAGTTTCAAAAAGAACTTGAGAGCTAAGGCTATTGTTGGCTGTTAGAAGGCTAAGGGAAATGATGAGGCCTTCATGTGGATTTACCCTTTAAAGGTCTTCAAAGCATGTGATTTGGAGCATAAGAGTTGTCGAATATGTGAGGAGAGAAAAAGATTATGCCTTTTTCTCTCTGGATTAGCAAGAAGGAAGGAGGAAAAAGAAAGCGACTACAAAAAGAAGGGCATGTATGGCGCCTTGAATGGCCATACTATAGAAAAAAAGAGACTCTCATAAGGAAAAAAAGACGAGAACTAGCTTACATGCTCTTTATCATTGTGATGATAGTGTAGGCGCTCACTATGGTGCATGAGCTTACTTCACCATGAATTTGATGAAAATCAACGCTTGCTATCATGTTGCTCATATGTGAAAGTGCATTGGGAGTTTGTTTGTTTTGTCTACAAGGCAAATAGTTTCAAAAAAGAACTTGAGAGCTAAGGCTATTGTTGGCCATTAGAAGGCTAAGGGAAATAATGAGGCCTTCATGTGGATTTACCCTTTGAAGGTCTTCAAAGCATGTGATTTGGAGCATAAGAGTTTTCATATATTTGAGAAGAGAAAAAGCTTATGCTTTTTTCTCTATGGATTAGCAAGAAGCAAGGAGGAAAAAGTAAGTGACAGTGAAAAGAAGGACATGTATGGCACCTTGAATGGCCATATTATAGAAAAAAAAGAGGCTCTCGTAAGGAAAAAAAAGACCAAAACTAGCTTACATGCTCTTTATGAATGTGATGATAGTGTAGGTGCTAGCTATGGTGCATGAGCTTGCTTCACCATGAATTCAATCGAAATCAATGCTTGCTATTATGTTGCTTGGATCATGGGCTCTCTTCTATCTATGGATGCTTATGGTTCTGATGGACGTAGGAGAAATTTGTGTAGACTATTGACTAGAGTCCGAAGCTAGTGTGAATCATAAAGGATTAGTAGGGTCAAATAGGAGCTCGTTAACCTGATTTGATGGTGAACTTGGCCATTGTATTGTTGAAGAACTTGGGATAGTAGAGATGAGAGGATCCACACACGTGTTTGAAACTGATCTTGGTTGATCATGACTTTAAGCTAGAGCAGCTACATCAGTGTTTTGAATGTTTTCTTAGGCTTTTTTGCATACTAAAGCTATCATGCTATAGGCAAACTACAACGTGAATGTAGGGACTATGATTGTCACCATAGAAGAAAATCCATCCTCTATAGTAGTAGAAGGTGTGGAAAACCCTACACATGCAATTGAGGAGGTGCCATTGTGTGGAAGTCATAAGTTTGCAATATCATTACATCCATGTGAGCTATGAAGAGTGACATGATATCATTCTATCATGAGCAATATGAGTGACTACCAAATGAAGCATGAAGGTTGCAAGTAGTGAGAACCTGGAGGCAAGTAGGATGTGATATTGGCTATAGGTTTGAAGGACCTAATGAATAAGCAGCACATTTGATAGTGTTGTATCAACTGAAGTTTGTGGCATTCATGTTGCAATTGTTCTTAGGAGAGCATTGACTCTTGATCCCTCATATAACTTAGCTCACATAGAACTTGATAGTGGAATAATTTCTAGTGTAATCCCTAGCTTCTCTCACTTAGAACTTCTAGATAAAATAGCTTGCTGATCTAAGATCAAATAATCAATAATTCAGTAAATGCTACAACTTTAGAGGCAAAACCTTGAGATACAATTTCTTTACATGTGATTGAGTTCGCATGGCCATGATTTTAAATCCATCATCAAATTTATCATTTGTATATGGGTAGGAAGACATAAAGATAACATATAATCAAAAAAGTTTCTCATATGGGTATTAAGAAGGGAAGTTGTAGAGGAAGTTTGAAGATATAATAAACTTGTCTCCTTTAGCCTTTGAACAACAATCTTGTAGTAGTTGCCTTGGCCGACAATAATCCATTCTTAACATCCCGGTCTGAATCACAACCTCTCAATTGGACAAATGTCTTCATCTTGTATATTCATTAGTGCACTCACTGTGATAATACACTAGTTGTACTCTTCCATGTGCATAAAAAAGGATTGCAACATTACTTATGGTAAATTCTTTAGGCTTCATCTTTGTCAAGTGTCGCACTTGAGAAATTCTTGGAAAAACACAATAGAAGTGGCTTTGTGTGCTAATAAGGAAAGTTCCTTTCTAACTTTATTTCTTTGCTCATGTTCTCATCTTTATGATGTAGATTGAATTGCTAATGTTGATGGAAAGCTTGTGTATTGAGGACCTTTGGTAAATAGCACATGTTGCCTGCCTTCGGGTTCTCTCTACATGTAGCCTTGGCACTTCATCTAGTAGTGGTCTATATTGCTAAAGATTATAGAGATGATATCATGCCACTTTTCAAAGCCCACATCCTTGCAATGATATTGCAATCTTTTGACTTCCACGTAATGGCATGTCATCAACTTCTTATGCAAGGTTTTACACACTCTCTACCACTATATTCATGATGACAATCATAGTCCTTATATTCATGTTTCATTTTTTGCTATAGCATGATAGCTTCAGCATGCCAAAAAGCCCTAGAAAACACACAAAACATTGCTGTTCTCGCTCTAGCTTAAAGCCATGATCAATGAAGATCAATTTCAAACACCTCACTCAATCTTCTCATCCTTACTATCTTGAGTTCTTCAACAATACAATGGGCATGTCCACCATCAAACCACATTAATCAGCTCCTTGTTGATACTGCTAAACCTTCATCATTCACACTAGCTTCAAACTCTAGTCAATAGTCTACACAAATTTTCCCTACCTCCATTAGAACTACAAGCATCCATAGATTGTTGGTAGCTAGAGAGGAGAGCCTCAGATCGAGGCAACATGACAACAAGCATTGCTTTCCATCCAATTCATGGTGAAGCAAGCTCGTGCACACTAGCCAGCACCTAAGCTATTATTGCGGTCATAAAGATCATGTAATCCAATTTTGGTATTTCACCCTTAGGATAGTCTCTTTTTTTCTTCAACATGGCCATTCAGGGAGCCATACATGCCCTTCTTTTTGCAATCATTTGCTTTGTCCTCCTCCTAATCCATAGCAAAAAAAGCTTAAGCTTTTTCTCTCCTCACATATGGCAATTCTTATGCTCCAAATCACATGTTTTGAGGACCTTCAAAGGGTAAATCCACATGAAGGCTTCATAATTTCCCTTAGCCTTCTAATGGCTAACAATAGCCTTAGCTCTCAAGTTCTTTTTGAAACTATTTGCCTTGTAGACAAAACAAACAACTCCAAATGTACTTTCACATATGCAAGATCAACAACCACTCAATAAGTCACCCTAGGGAATGATGCATAGATAATTTTTTGCTAGTGGATGCTTAGCATTGTGGTAACACTATGCATATGCTAGTGCAAGTAGCATTCTATATAGTTTGGACACCACCTTGCGCGCGCGCACACACACACACACGCGCGCGCGCGCGCGCACACATGCACACACAACTCCATGCAATGTACTTTTTGGAGCCAACATAATTGTGTTAATAAATTGTTCCAATCACTTTGTATGACAGAAAGAAGTTGTCCTTTATGGAAAGTCTCTTTGGTATGTTTGGAAGCAATATTTGAATATGTTAATATAGTAATAATGAGTCTTCCTACCCTTAGTACATATGTTAGTTGGTTGTTGACTCATTTGATTGTAACTCTCTTTGGAAACACAAACAGAATAGGCTCAATAAGCCTCTTTGAATGCACATGCACTACTCCTACTCTATGTGTGCACAAAGAGGAGAGAGAGAGAGAGAGAGAGAGAGAGAGAGAGAGAGAGAGAGAGAGAGAGAGAGAGAGAGTGTGTGTGTGTGTGTGAAACAGCCTAACCCTAAATCATAGAAAGTGTAGGTTGGTAGTTGTTTAAGCATCTGATCATAGCGATCACCACCCGTCTACTCATAAGCATGCAGACTTAGGTGATTAGGTATTCCCTAAGTCTGTCTTGCAAGTGAAGCATTTGTCATCCCACAAGTATCGACTAGCAAGTTCTTAATGACACATCTACGATCTCTGGTCACATACTAGCATTGAGTTAAGACGGTCACTATTGCATGAGCTTTCAAAGATTCAAGGTAGGCAAGCACCACACTTTATTGCATGAGCTTTCAAAGATTCAAGGTAGGCAAGCACCACACTTTATTCAATGAGAGGGAGAAATGAGGCAAAGCTAAGTATCAACCCCCTTACTCGTAAGACATAGTCTTACATTAGCCCCCTAAAATGAGATTTTAGGACTTAATCGTAGGATGGTCACAATCCATGAGCCTTTCCTAAATTTTTTAGGAGAAGCGACCTGGTTAATTGGACCACCCATCCATGTAATAGTTTCATCAAGAAGACCATCCACTCTCTTTCCATTTTTAGACATGGCATATTTTTAGCTTTTTAAACAAACATGCTACTCATAATGCAAAATAAATAAAGATAGCTTCCTTAATTATTCTTAGTTTAGGGTTCATTGTCATGTTTCTTATGTACAAACATAAAAACATTTCTTTAGAAAACAAGGAAGTTACATTATTGTAATAATTGCAACCACTTTGAAGAGCAAAACCAACTCAAAACTCAAATTGCCACGCTACCTTGTTCATCTCGAGCCTTCAGATGCTAAACCACATTGGGCTCATATAGATTTCCTTCTCTACTAAAGGATGGAGGTCCGAGAATTATATCGTTCAATCAAAGTTCCCTTGATTCTCACCTACCATAAGGAAGAACCTTCACATATGGCGACCTTGCATGCATGGTCGCCTTAGGTAGTCTTATTATTAGTTTGGGTGAAGAGTTTTTTAGCATGGTCCTAGGGATGACACAATGCCTTAATCTTGTTTGACTCTTAATGGCATGGATGTCATCTTTATCATTTATAAGATTTTTCTTCACTCAAAATCAATCGTGTGAATTAATTGAATAGAAATAGTCATTTTCCATAGGTGTTTTCCAAATTTACATCATAAGTGAAGCATTTGACCTCATCCCACAAGGATCGACCTGTAGGTTTCTAAAGACACATCTACAATCTCTAGCAACATACAAGCACCAAGCTAGCATGTTCACTATTGAGCAAGTTGTCAAATAGAAGTGTTAACCCCTTTACACATAAGGCATAGTCTCACACCACTCCCCCAAAATGCAGCTAAACTGGTTTTGGGACTTGATTCTAGGATGGTAATGGTTCATGGCCCCTTCCTAAATTTTTTGAAATAAGCCACTAATTAGCTACTACTCCGATCCATCTTGCCATAGGATAGTTTCGTTTGAAAGATCGTCTATCTAATATCCATTTTTAGTACTGGCGTATTTAGTTTTCCAAACAAGTATGCTGCTCATGATGTGAAACAAATAAAGATAGATTCATTAATTATTCTTAGTGCATGATTTGTTGTCATGTTTCTTACAAATGAACATAAAAACATTCCTTTAAAAATAAGGTATTTGCATTATTGAAGTAATCATAGCAACTTCGAAGAGTAAAACCAATCCAAACCTTAGGTTGCCAACCTACCTTGTTCATTCCAAGCTTTTTGACTCTAAACCACCTCAAGCTTATATATTTTTCATTCCCTATCAAAAGACCAAGTACGAGATTAGATCATATGATGAGAGCTCCACTAAATCTATTCAACCATATGGGAGAACCTTCCTATAAGATGACCTCAAATGCCTAAGCAGTGGCTAGCCACCTTAGGCAGCCTTATTATGACTTTGGGTGGAGAGCTTTCAAGTGTGGCCTTTGGGATGGCACAATGCCTTAATTATGTCCAGCTTAGGCACTAGCCTCATTATAGTATCATTTACAAGATTTTACTTCAATCAAGATCAATCATGTGAGTTAATTGAACAAAAATAATCCTTTTTAGACAATGTTTAAGGTAACTTTTCCAATGGAATCTCAATAACATCTATTCTAATTAATAATCTTGCAATCAACTCATGCCTTACCTTCAATTTATGTCTATAAGTATGCACAAAACTAAGTAGAAAGGTATCATTCTTAAATGCTTGAAAAGTAATATATGAAAACTAAATGATATTACTTATCAAATTCAACTAATTAAGGGAAATGTAAATAAAACACTCATTATTCTTAAAAGAATTGACTTTTTGAATAATTTCTAAGCAATGACAACTTAAATAGAAAATATTCTTAAGAGTTTAATAGTTTAAAAGATAAATTTTTAAATAAATTTATAGAATTAAAATCTAATTTTTAAAAATTTCTCAATATTAATTTATTATTTTGGCTAATATCCTAAGAGAAATTTTGATTTAACATCTATTTTGATTTACTTATCACTTTTTTACTTATCCAAGATTTTTTACATTTTTACTTAATCATTCATAAATTTATGTTAATTACATAACTTCAATGTAATTTTTATCTTTCAATTTTTAGTTTTTGATACATTTTCACATTTTGCTTCAATGATTTTTAATATTTAATAAATTTTAAACATTAAACATTAATTAATGGGTGAGGATTAAGTATAATTCTAATTGATTAAGTTTTTTTACAAGTTAATTGATTTTTTAACTAGTTTACGTTTTTCGAATTAAAAGTAATTAAACTTGAGTCATGTTGATAGCCATATTTTCAACATTAGAGGTAGAGGAAGGATCCACAATCTTGTCACACTTTCGTGGAGCCGTGTTTTCTTGAATTGAAAGTAATTAAACTTGAGACATGTTGATAGCTATATTTTCAACATTAGAGATAGAGGAAGGATTCACAATTTCATTTCTCTCTTTTATTCGTTTTAATGTCATTATCGTCAATATTATTTACTTATTGAAAAAACAAATCAACATTCTAAATACTATAAAAAATTATTTAATGTCTGAAAAATAAATCAAGTTAAAATTAAGGATAAATTAGGAGAATCTTCCATGTTAAAAAATTTATACAATTCTTATCAAAATAAGTTATTCAATAAAAAAGGGGAAAATAGAAATAATAATAATAATAATAATAAAAGTTTGATAATAATTTTTAATAAATTAAGAAATATAATAATAACAATTTAAAATGGATCTTAAAAATAATGATTGATTATAATAAGTTAAATTTTAAATAAATAATTATAAAATTTTAAAAAAATTATGAAATATTTAAATATTATGATTAAAATAATATTCGAAATTAATAAATATCTTAAATAAATTAAAAATTTTAAGATCAACAATTAAATTTGGGATACATTTGAAATAAGTTAGAATAAATATAAATAAAATCAAGATAATTAAGATATATTTAAATAAATTGCAAAAATTATGTAAATGGCAAAATTTGGTAGTTTTTATGTGAAGAGAAGAATATTTATTTATTGTCATTGACTTTTTTTTAAATTGAAAAAATAACATTATAATTAGTTAAAATTTGATTTAATATTATACTATGTACACGCTCATGGATGGTTCTATTCATCCACTCAGCCAAACCATTCTGGGGTGGGATATAAGGAGCGATCAAATGATGCTTAATACCCTCTCGTCACATAGCTACTCAAAGGCATGTGACACATATTCTCCCCCATTGTTAGTCCTAAGGCATTTCAGCCTATGCCCAGTTTGGTTCTGAACCAATGCAAGCCATCGTTGAAACACATCCAAGACATCTGACTTAAGCTTAATGGGGTAAGCCCAGACTTTACATGAAAAATCGTTAATGAACATCACAAAATACTTTGCACCATCCATAGATTGACAGGGCATGGGCCCACAAACATCCAAATGTACCAATGCTAGGGGCTCACTCATGTGTGTCCTACCAAACTTCTTATGTGTATTCCTAGTCTATCAGCCATAAAGGCAATGCTCATATGAATCAAAACATGCATAGTCAAGGGGCGGTAAGTACTGCAAACCAGAAAGCATTTTCATTCCCTTCAAGGACATATGGCCCAAGTGGGCATGCCAAAGAGATACATGCGGGATGGAACTGACTGACAAAACATGGTCAACAAAGAACCCATCAACTACAAGAGGATAGAGGCTACTAGCCTTGGCACTTCTAGCAAGCACAAGTTTGCCACAGGTGATCTTTCAAGCAGAATCCCCAAATGAAACATGAAATCCAACATCATCAAGTTACCCTACAAACATAAGATTACGTGTAAGCACAAGTGCATGAAGTACATTTTGTAAGAGAAAAGTAATGCCAGTAGAGATTTGTCGCCATACATCCCTAATGCCAATAATAGCAAGTGACCTGTCATCACCCAAGCGAATTGAACCAGAGATAGTGTGGTAGGAGTGAAACGAGTCTTTCCCCTTCTCTTTGCGCTTCTCATCGCGCAACTCATGACACAGTGAGCATATATGACCCTTCTTGCCACATCCATATCCACAGTCATTCTTTCCATTACCATCTTTGCCTCTAACAGTCAAAGCATGTGACACATGAGAGGCATCCAAGTTCTTACGGTTGATCTCTTCCTGTAGAAGAGCACTCTCTTCATCAGGCAAGTTCAAAATAGTAGCAGGAGCACATAAGGGAGTGCGGAATACATCCCATGACTCATTGAGAGTCCCAAGCAAAAACAGTGGAGTAACCTCATCATTGAAAGTAATGCCTTGCGAAGTCAAGTTATTGAGAATAGCATGGAATTGGCTCAAATGAGCAAACATCGTCATATTCTCCTTCATGTGCAGGTCCATAAGTTGCTTCAACCAATACGTCTAACTTACTGGACTTTCCTTGTCATAGAGATTCTTGATTTTATCCCAAAGCTGCCAAGCACTCTGTGCTTCCTCAACCACATTGTAATACACCTGTTCAGTGAGAGCCAAGATGAGGGTGGACTTGCATAACTCATCAAGCTCATCCCATTCATAATCAGTCATAGTTTCAGGCTACTCGCCATGCATCCTTAGTGGCTTTATCTACGACTTTTATACCAATACCTACCAAACTTGGCTCTTCCAATATGCATAATTCGTACCATCAAGCTTAGTGATGTTGAAGATAGCACTATCAGTGGAAGAAGATGTCATACTGTAGTCCAAAATGGTGCAGACAGTTCAAAAATTGCTTATTGTAAACTGTAGAAAATGACAAAAAAACCACCAAAACCAAGGCAAGCTGGCAAGAAACGAGTATTTAATGATGCTATCAACCAAGTACCATCAAAAGCACATCAAACCAAGATGATTCAGCATGAAAAATACATGACAGTCTGGAGATATATGCTTGTTGTAATTTATGACAACAGTGTACAATGAGAGCTGACAGGAGGCAAAACCCAACATTCAAAGTCAATCACTGATTTTCAATGCAAAACCAGCATCAAATGGGCATAAACAAGCATGTAACAATCAAAGTGACATGAGCCAACACCCAAGCATGTCAGACAAATTCCCTCAGTAAAGTCGATATACCCCCCAATCAACTGGGCAAAATATACATACCACTACCAAGACCTGACACAAGTCAGTGTCTACTCACTGAATACAAAGCCAAATCATCCCAAGTACATCTACACGGACCAAGGTATATCAACCATACATCATCCACTAGGAGATCCTCATCTCAAATATCCAAAAGCTCAATATGCGTAACTTACACTGCTCAATGTTTGATAAGTATATAAAGACACTCCCACTAGCACAAAAGCCGTAAGTGTCAAGCAAATAAGCTCAAACAAAGCATGTAAGAGCACTAGTGATGGAGTATCCAAGATCATACACCAGTAAGACACCCAGAGCATATGAGCAGTCAAGCATCCAATGATAGCATCCAATGCATGAAGACAATCCCAATCAATCTCTAATGAGCCAAAACAAGTCCAAAATAAGCTTGAAAATATCCAAAGTCAAGCCCAAACAAAGTTCCAGTAGCATTCAAGTCCAAACAATGTAACTAGCATGAGTAGGTAACATAAGCATCAAGCATGTACTAACAGGTCATACATAGACCATAGGTATAACCTCTGTCACAAAGCATGCCAGTGTAGACCAATGTTAAGTAAATGCCAACCAATATGGAGCTCAAACAAGGCTCAAAATACATTCCGGAACCATCTAAAGCATTTGCCAACCTTCATTTGCATCCCAATAGTCATATGAAACACCCAGAAAGCACCTGTGACCAGTAGGCAGGGCATAAAGTGACTAAACAAGCTTCAGCCTTCGAGTGTACAACAGTGATTTACTATGTAAAGCTGAGTATTTCGGGCCACTAAATCAGCTCCAAATGATGGCCAATCTATAGGCATACATTCTCTAAACATTTGGGGATTACTCGGGACAAATCGAGCATCAAATGGCCATGTAGCATAAGTATAAAGTGTAATGATAGGGGGATGCCTTGTTTTGGGCTGCCTGTGGACTATGTCAAACAGTCAATGGCTGAGAAAATTCATCCCCAAAAGCATCTCACATCATAGTTCCCCTAGCATTCGGGGAGCATTCGAGACCAACCGGGGTATCAAATGTCAATGCCAACTAAGCATAAAAATAAAGTGATGATGTAACATTGTTTATGGCTACCTGTGGACAGTGGAAAATAGTCCTAGATAGAGGTAAATTAGTCCACAAATCAATGCCAATGATAACCACCAATGCGGAGCATCAAAAGGGTGTTCCCAAGTGCCAAATGAAGTGTTTTCAAGCTACCAGTGAGTGCCAAGGGAGGGCTGAAGTAAAAAATGATTTTTTATTTTTATTTTTGCAATCCCTTCTTGCTATACCCTACAAATTGAAATAAACACTCAAAATAATGCTTCAATACCTCTGAAGGAATGCCCTGAGAGTGCCCAAAAGGGCTAGATAGGTGCTCGAGAAGCCGGAGAGTGATGGGAACTCGAGAGAGTCGGCTATGGCTGTTGAGAAGGAGACCCAATGAGTGTAGGTAATCAATAGGAAGCTGAAGGAGTCACGAACCAAGCTCGAATGCTCAAGCAACTATGCTTTGATATGAGTTGAAAGGTGAGAAGGATCGAAGCTTGCTTGGAAGAGCTATGGCAGGAGAGCAAGAGCAAGAAAGAGAGAGAGACCAAATGGGAACTCCAACAATCACAATGTGTGATCATGCCTTTCTTTATTCAAACTGTCACTAAAAGAATAAAGAATAAAGTGACGATGACGGGCGCCCACCACCTGCATGGTGCAGTAGTAGGTACTGTCAATGTAGTAATACATGGGTGGCTAGGTCGAGGCACCTTTACCCCCAACATGAGCAAGGCTTTAGAAATCCATCAAGTCAAATCTGGGACACATTGTTTGTGTCGCCACTATACTTGGTTAGGGTTTGGTCTATGCTAGGGACATGTGTGTGAGTGGGCACCTTGCATTTTCTTATTCTCTGTCAACACCCATTGTTGATGATTCATATTGGATGAATATACATGACTGCATGGCCTATTATGAGCTACCTGAGCTTTGAGAAAATCATTGAAGAGAGCATCATTTCTCTTTTTTAGGGGTTAATGGGGGTGTGTGGGAGCGTTGGTGGTACTGCCTTCTCCATTGAGGTGTTAGTACCCTTGTTGAAAGTCATAATAATCTTGACATTGGGCAACTCCAAATGGATATGTTGTAGTTTGAGGTTGATTGGTTGAGATAATCTAACATTTCCCTAATAATGCACAAGGAGATCCCTCATATAGATTTACTTTTTCATCATAGGCATGATTGACAATTGCCCAATTCCTATCTAGTCATCATATGTTAGCATGTTACAATCAACACCTTTATCTATCAAGGTAATTACGTGGTGAGATATCCTTGTAATTAGGGTGATACTCAAATAAGCCATAATATGGGGCTTTCATCCTCAGGGTCAAGTTTGATGATTCTAATTGTCTGTAGTATAACAATGGGCAATGGTGCCATCAAGGCTTTGTGCTACTAGGGGATAATATTTTAGTGCCATAAAAAAGCCTAAGCCTTCATCGTTAAGCATCTCAAATTCAACATCACTAGTTCTACTAATGGCACACACACAAAATGAATCTAGATCTCCGAATTTCATTTTTTGCTTATGTCCCTTGATGGAGTATAATAGCACAAGGTTACCCTTTTTGAAATTCTCTTGTTTGACATAATTATTAAACTAGGCCTTTCGTTGCACTTTTTCATGAATGAGCACATGGGTGGCATGTAATCATGTTTTAGAAAGTTTCTCTAACTCCAATAAGTAGTTAGTCCATGTTTCTCATACCTCCCATCTCTCTTGGATAGCTATTCTTAGACTTGGAACAAAGAATTCTATAGGCATGATCACATCTATGCTATTTGTCGGTCTAAAGGATGTTTGGTCAATTACCCTTTTGTAGGCCATCTGGTATACCCATAGAGTGGCCACGAGTTTATTGTCCCAATTACTTTGAGAAGCTGAGACAATTTTAGTCTTGACATTGATCAACATTTTATTTGTGGTTGGCTATTGGTTTGGGTATAATAGGGGAAAGATTTTATGTGAATGATCATAAGTTGGACAACAAGTGTGCAATCACCTCATTAATGAAGTGGGTCCCTTGGTCGCTTACTATCTTAATTGGACAACCAATTTGAGAGATCACCTATTCCCATAATAATTTAGTTGTGGTCCTTGCCTCATTTTTTCTATTAGCTCTAGCTTTGGCCCACTTGGTCAGATAATCTATGGCAACAATGATGCATCTTGCTTGCGAGTATTGCATTGCAAGGCTTATGGGTCCAATAAAATCAATTCTCCATTTTTCAAAAGGCTACCTGGCTATTACTAGATTAAGCTCCATTCTATCCTTTCTAATTGGAATCGTGATGGGTTGGCACTTGTCACAATACTTCACAAACATCACAATGTCGTGAAACAGGGCAGGCCACCATAATTGGGATTGCAATATTTTTCGAATAGTGGAATATCTGTCAAAATGGCCTCCCAAAGTTTATGCATGCACTTCTCACAAGACTTGATGCTCACAAACAATGTATTTTAACAACCCATCTTGGCCTAAGCAGTACAATTATCCAGTAATTAACTAGTATGGTTGTGCTTTGATCATCAGGCAACATAGTTTGGCTTTTTCTATTAGTCTAACTGGTATTCCTTTTTCTAGTATCTCAACAATGTCATTTGCCTAGTAAGGAGTGATATCAATCTTAAAAGGGTCTTTATTTTTTGAAATCCCCAATAGATGAGTATTTGGTAGGTCATTCACAATGCCCTCTTCAGCCGACTCCTTGTTAGGAATGTGAGAAAGATGATCAGCCATGTAATGTTGTTTTCCTTTTTGCACAACTAGTGAGAAGTCAAATTCAAAGAGAAGCAATAGAAATATGGCTATGCATCCTGTAGTACAGGGCTTGTACGACAAAGCCTAATGGTCCACAAAGAAAATAAAAGAAATCACTACTAATAAATAGTGTCAAAACTTTTTCACATTAAACATCATAGCTAATCCTTTCCTCTTACTGGTGGAACAATTCATTTTTGCATCAGTGAATTGGTGGTTGGCAAAACTCATTGGATGATCCAAATTATGTTCTCTAGGTTGGCACAGAACTGCTCCCACAGCAAATTTTGAAGTGTCAATGTGCATGTGGAAGATTATGCTCCAATTTGGGGCTCATAGGATTGATGTGGTAGTCAAAACCTTTTTCAATTCTTTGTAAGTACATTGGCATTCCTCAGTCCACTCGAATGCGATCAATAGTTTGCAAAGTGGCTATGCAATGAGTGGATAATTCAACACAACCCATTGCTAGTATCCAATGTTGCTAAGGAAGTGTTGAACTCCCTTGTAGTTTATTGGCGATGGCAAATCGAGAATGACTCAAATTTGGAAAAGTAAGTAGCAATGTCATTCTTTGAAACCACATGTCCTAAGATGCATGCATGTTTTACTTAGATTTGGCACTTTAAGGGATTCAGGGAGAGAGCGTATTGCCTATAATGTTCAAAGACTGCTCAATAATTTTAAGATGTTCAATCCAATTGGTGTGGATGCAGAGATTGTCTATGAACACTTCCAACCATTTGCAAAGCATGTCTTTGTTATATTGTACACATTAGCCATTGGAAAGTGGCATGGGCATTAGCCAATCCAAATGGCATCCCTATGTACATAAATACGCCCAATTTAGTGGCGAATGCGATTTTATGCATGTCATCCAGATGGACTTGCACTTGATTATAGCTCAAGAATCTATCAAGGAAGCTATAAGCTTCATTTCTTATGACTCTCTCCAACATCTGCTCAGTGTACATCAGTGGGGCGCGGGTAGTTGTCTCATTTCATTGCAGCATTCACTTTCTTATAATTCACACAAACTCAGATTTTTCCTTTTTCTTTGGCACTATCATGATTGGTGATGCCCAGTCTGTGTGATATTTTTCATAAGTGAATCTAGCATTCAATAGTTTGTTAATTTCTTATTTGGCAATCTGTGCATGCTTGGGATTCATAGAGTATAGTAATTGTTTGACTAAGACCACATCTGGTACCATGGGAATATTGTGAGTGATAATGCTAGTGTCTACTCCCTTGAGCACCTCAAGTGATAGGGTCAACGCATCTTTGAACTCTTATAAGAGGATTATAAGGTTACTCTTCTCGTCGTCAATTAAGTCATGAGAAATGAGCACTAATTGGTGTTTTTCACCTTCCTCAACTAAGTCAAAAATTTTGACTTTTGTCAGGCCTTCTATTGGTTCAGTAGATTACCCTTGCCGTTTAGCTCCCAACAATACTATTATTCTATCCCCCTTTTTGAATTCGGTGAAATGTTCTAGAAGATCGTGTGATTTATTTGGCTTATTGGCATTAGAGTTTTTCCTTCTTTTCTTTTTTCCTTTCTTCCTTTAACCATTTGCATTGTAATTGAACCAAAAGATCCCCTTTAGTGCATCAAGTTTTAGAAAGTGACAAGATTTTTGAATCACTATGAAAATTAACTTTTGACTCAGAGTTGAATTTGATGCCTTCACTCGATGAGGGTGTTTCTCCAAGTTGTTGTAGCTCTAAAGCAGTTTTGACTTCATAGTGTCACTAAATCGTCTTGGTTCAGCCCTACAATCCAATACTCCTAGATATTCCAACTAAGTATGATCACAATCCATTTCAATTCCATTGACAAGTAACATTGGGGGTTCCATGGGTTTAGAATCGACGATTATCTACTCAATTGCATGCCAATTAGTATCATAGTCAATCATTTAAGTCTAGGTGTGAGGTTTCATCCCCTTATCCACAATTTGTGTAGGTGCTCTCTATATGTTCTACATCAACGAATTCATCATCGGTGACTACTTCTTCATCAACACTTTCATTCTTCTCCAAGGGTGCACAATTGTAGAGCAGATTCAAGTTATGTACCTTCTTCCAATTCCATCATCGAGTTTCCAAAAGGTCCTCAAGTGGTTTGAGATTTGCACTGGGATTACCTTGTAGCCTTTCCTTGAGGTACTCTGGGATTCTCATTAAATCCACTTCATTTGTGAGCACATCTAGTTTAGCACTTCTAGTCAATCCCCTACAACATTGGTTGTTCCTTTCTACTCAACATGTCTGCTTGGTGTGATTTGTGGCACTCTTATACTCATCTTCATCATCTAAGAATGGCAAATCAATTGTAGCTAGGCATAGTCTTCACATCCCCTCTAAGTAATATAGAGATAGCATCTAAGTTGACAACAACTGAAGTCTTCCAAGTGTCCATCTCTATTCTATTTTCTTCTAATAGTTGCCAAAGAATATCAACCCGTTGGCCTTTCCTCGATCACTCAAGCATTGCGCATCCATGGATGTCCCAATAGGATATCATAGTTTATCCCTTTCATGGCTATCAAGTTCACAAAGAATTGGATCCTTGCGATATTAAGCCAACAACCCTTCAACACTTCAAATGGTCTAACTTTCATCCCATTAGTTAATGTGACATTAAATTGTGCAGTTTCTACCAGTTGGTTATTCCAAGTCTACAAGACCGCATGACCTAGAATGCTAATCATTGCTTCTATGTCAACAATTCCCTTTTGTATTGCATCACCTACTACAATGATGGGTAGGATAGTGTGCACATTGGTTCCCTCCCAAAAGGCATTAGCTTGTAGGGTCCTTAACACAGGGTTTAGATTTAGGCTTATGTCTACATCGTATCTTGGCATGGTGACCATCTTTGGTCGATTAGGTCCTTCAATCCATTTTTTCAAAGCTTCCCGCAATGATGCCCTTTGCTTAAGCCATTGCCCTATACTAGGGACACTAGGTTGAGGTGAGTGTGGTGAGTAAGTTATTAATGGGTCCTCATGGTTCAAACTCCTTACAGAGTTACTGCCTAGTGGTCATGAATAGGTTGTCTTATTTTGGCAATCTTGTTCTGAACTTATGATGGAATATGAGGTGTCTTATTACCCTTTGCCCCCACGTATCTAGGAGAACCAAGTAGACTCACACATGCTAGTTCATTCATTGCATCTTTGATGATTGGTTAAGCATCCTTTAGGTGTGCTTGCACCTCTTCGTAACCTTATCCACAATCTCCAATTGTTGTTTGAAATTAGGATACTCTCCAACTTGTGCGCTTCCTTTCTCTCTAATTTTTGAAGTGAATGTTTTGGCTTCTGCATCTCTAACATGCTTCCCTTTGGTGAGTGTGGTGGCACTATCTATCTTCAATGTAAGTTTAGTTTCACCTTTCTTCTACCTCCTTTTTTGGTTTTTCTTTCCTATGGATGTTGCGTCCAAGTTGCTAAGTTCAAGTAATGAAATGCTAGCCTATTTGGCTTGATTTTGTGTCATGACATTGGTGTGTCATCATCATTTGGTGTTTCAATGTTGAAGAGTCCTAGTGGCACATATGGCACAATTACCAAGTTAGTGGAAGGTTTTTACCTAAGGCAATCAACATATAAGTGTGTGATGCCACGTTTGGGAAATCTCAAATTTGCTTTATTCTTGTCAGCTTGCTCTTTCTTGAGACATCATGATGAGATATGTCCTGGATGCAATAGGTAAGTGGCTATTGGCATTGGCTTCCTCCTAGACCTCTACACCTCATCTCCTACCTAAAGCCATAATCAACATTGGTCTATAATCCATCAAGTCTAGATTACCCTCTTCATCAAAGGTGACATGAGGGTTCACGTATGTCTCCTCATCTAGTGGTTCTTTCACAAAGTGCACTGTGACATTGCTTGGTGGATAGGTTATGATGGGCCCGTGTGGTCTAGGTATTCCTATCCGATTAATATCAAGCGCAAGGGCTATCAGTCTCTACTGGTTAGATGCTGAGCAAGGCTAGCAAGGCTCCTTTCCCAAATTGAATTGCCTATTCCCAGGATAGAATAATAGTAGGTGGGGCTACTAATAAAGCAGCCTCCTTAGTAACAAGCAATCATGTATTGCTTCATGCCCATACCTACCATAGTTTGTGCAAGTACATGGCTTAGGGTCAAGGCATTCAACTAGAAGGTGGTTTTCCCCAAAATGAATGGCTTGCACATTAGGTTGCATACATCTTCGTATTGCCTCTTGGAGCTTAGCCAATTCTAGTGTTAGGTTTGCTATTTCTTATGATTGGTCGATACTCTTCCCTTTGCCTTGAGCATCAAGGATACTTTGTTCACTGTGAATAGTGATTCTCTCACCATAACTAGAAGTGGCACTTGCTGTTTGAATGGCTTTTGAGCTTCTTTCCTTCAGCAAGTCATCCGCATGTATTGCTTCTTCAAAGACCCTTGCTAGCATGTCCTTTTGTAGACTTGAGTTACTCGCTAGGGCTTTATGGAGCTCCTCATTCCATTTTCCACTGATGAAAACAATGGATGTTTCCTTCTCATTTGGATGCTCAATCATCGAAATTCTCTTACAGAGGCTCCTAACATAAGTGACATAATCGCGAGTCTCTTCCTTGTCCTTTTGACTGATGTTCAACAAATTGACAATTAGGTTATCTACATACCTTACTTAAAAAAGGATCCAAGTCAAGTTGAGCAACCAAAGCCAGTACCAATCATAGGGTAGTCATCTTCATAATAGAAGAAAAAACTTCATCAAAGTCCACATCAAGTTCCTACTTGAAGCCCTTAGCACCCAATCTGGCCTTGTATCTCGGCTTGGGGTGTCCAAGGGTACTTTTCAACTTGTACACCTACTTGTTGGCAAAGCACGCTTGCCACTAGGCAAAAAGGAACAAAATCCCACATATGATTTTTCTACTATGAGTCATACTTTGGCTCTGTAACCCTCTGTCAAGAGTCGCTATCACCTCTACACATGGCCTCATCATAAGTAAGAGGCTCACCAGCATTTGTCACCATAACATGATCCATAGTGGGCTCAAACCATGCATGCTAGCATATTTCTCTAGTAGATCCTTAACTGTGGGGTCTATACATCATGGGAAGCATTAGGGACATGGGCCACTAGAGCATCAGCCTCCACTACTGTTGTTGCATGTTTTCTAACTGGCAATACAGTAACAAGAGGCTCCTCTTGAAATATCACCCATGCATGCCTCAACGACATGCTCAGGCTGCTTATGCATTTTTCTCCTCATGGAAAACAACAACATGACTGTTGATAGCCTTTCATTTGTGGATCCCATAGGCAATAGCCCATCTCACCTATATCCCTATAACCATAAAGATGCATTTTGTAGACTTGGGATCTAGCTTATTGCACTTATCTTTGGGTACATGGAAAAAATCCTCAGAACTATAGACATGCAAATGAGCATACGAGGGAGGTTTTCTAGACCATACCTCCTCTACAATATGAAAGTCAACAACAATACGTGGGGACCGATTTATCAAGTGTATAGTAGTAGTAACTACCTTAGCCCAAAAATAATGTGGTAAGCTTGTCTAGCTAAGCATACTACGAACTCGCTTCTTAACGGTCCTATTCATGCACTCAATCATATTATTCTGGGGTGGGGTGTATGGGGCAATCAACTAACTCTTGATACCCCTCTCGTCATAAAACTACTCAAAGGTTTTAGAGACATATTTACCCCTATTATTTGACCTTAGGCATTTCAGCCTATACCTAAACTCATTCACAATCAAAGCAACTCAATGTTGAAATGTAGCCAAGACTTTAGATTTCTACTTGATAGGATATGCCCAGGAGTTGACATATTTTATGTTGCCAGGGATGCCTTGCTTATGGATAATAAATTTTAAATTATAAAACTAAAGTATTATTTGGCACCTTATGCATATAGTCATCAATGAAAGTAACGAAATACTTCATGCCCCTGACGACTTGTGGGGCATGGGACCACATACATCCGAATGAACAAGAGCCAATGGCTCACACAAGCCTATCATACCAAAATTTTTATGCGTATTACGTGACTACCTGCCATATAAACAATTATCACAAGACTCAAAGAACTTATAGTCAAGGGGCGGAAGATACTACAAACAAGTAAGCATTTTCATCCCTTTTAAGGACTTGTGCCCAAGGTGACGTTGCCAAAGAGATACATGTGGAACTACATCCACTGCCAAAATATGGTCAATTGACTAAGATACAAGCAAGGGGTAAAGAGTATTGGACTTTGCACCACGTGCAACGACAAGATTCCCATAGGTAATCTTCCACGAGGAATCACCAAAAGAAACTACATAACTTATATAATCCAAAGTGCCAACAGAGATAAGGCTCTTTGTAACATACATCATGAAGAGTGAACCAAATTGTAGTTGGACATCAGCAATACTAACTATCTCCAATGCCATGTCATTACCCAAATGGACAGATCTAGTCAAACTGCAATAGGAATGAAACCACTCTTTTTGAGAGGTCACACAAAAGGAAGCCCCTGAATTTATTAGCTAACACTAAGTATACCTTGACAAAGCATCAATTAATTGTGAAGTATCAAGAGAAGAAGGTGCAAATCATCATTAGAATATCAGTCTACATAACATTAATCTCTTCAATCTTTACATTGGACTTGCTAGGGACAATCCTATGATTATTATTTTGGTCTTGTTCTTTACCCTTTCCATTTTCTTTGTGCTTGTCCTCGCACATCTTATGGCACTGCAACCGAATATGCCCTGATTTCCCATAGTAATGACAAGTCAATGAGGACTAACAACCATGGGATTCGCTATGAGACTATCCACGTGACTGAGAGCAAAACTACTGAGAGCCTTTGCCATGGAGATCATTACCTCACCTACCATTATTGCCTCTAACTGTCAAATCATGAGAGGTGTGGGAAGCATCAACATTCTTTTTGTTAATATCTTCAATCAAGAGTGCACCCTCTACATCCTACAACTATAACCCATCAATAGGTGTGTTGGCACACATAGCAGTGTGAAAGGTATCCCATAATTCAGATAGTGTAACTAAGAGAAATAAGAAAAGAATAGTACCCTTGAATTCAATCCATTTTGAAGACAAATAATTGATAATGGAATGAAACTCATTTAAGTGTGTAGACATAGAAGTGCCCTCCTTCATGAGAAGGTCCATGAGTTGCTTTAGCCACCCAATACATTTGAGAAGAAGGACTTTCCTTGTCATAGACATTGCAAAACTTTTCCCATAATTCCCATGCAGACTGCCCATCAGAGACAACATTATAGAACACTTTCTTAGAGAGGGATAATGTGATAGTGGACTTACATTGCTTATCTAATTTAGTCCAATCATCTGCATCAATAAGTTTGGACTTGACACCCTTCTAATTCAAGGACCTAACTTGCATTTTCTACACTAAAACTTGCCAGGCTGGGCCTCCCAGTAGTTATAGTTGGTGTCATCCAACTTGTCAATATTAAAGATAGCACTATCAGTCAAGCCACCAACCATAATGAAGGTAAATTAGTGCATGAACTATCAAAACAGGCTATTGTAATTACTGCAAACAACCCTAAAATCACTACCATATCAAGCTAGAAACAAGGTGTACTAACCAATTAATGAACTATCCACAAGCTCAATCCAAAGGACTGTCAAATGAAGGTGACTGCTTACATACGTTGTATAGTAAACTACAATTACATCATGCTGAAGATGAAGTACATCGGTTAGAAATCAATGCAAAAGAGGTGCAATTACTAACATAAGACAAATTGCAATTGCCAGGGAATAGCTCCAACTAGGGGTGAGCGAATATGTGACTGGCATCGAGAACTTTCAAAGAATTAGTGTGTCAAATTGAGATACCTCCCATAGGCATAACGATCATGTATAGAGTGGGTCTCACAGGTAACATAATAGATCGACTAGAGGCACAACGGATTGAGCAATGTAATGGAAACTTAGTACATAACCAACCAAGATGCATGCATCACTGACAACATCATGAAAAGATAGGTGCTAGCTCAAAAGTAATGTTAGATCATCCTACTAAGCATTAACTATGTACACAAAGCATGAAAAGAGTATGTACATGTCACCAAGTTCCACGGTCTCACTATAATACCCTCAAGCTCAATTGGGTAACCAAAAAGCTCAATGTAATACCCAAATTTCAAGCATGGATCCCACTAAAACAAAATTCGAATGCCAAATAAGCAAACAAAGCTCAAAGCATCGTGTGGAAGGTATCCATACATCCAGGATCCAAGTAGCATATATATGAGAGCATCCGACCCAAGTATCTTATAAAGCTCTTATCGGAGCATCAAATAGCCATATATAATAGTGAATGACAATCAATGTCGAGGTTTAAAATGCCAATATATGCTCAAAGGCAATCTAGAAGCATAACCAAGCATGTAACATGAACCATAAGCATCGATACATCACCTAGAATTATCGGTAAGCACCCGGGAGTAATAGGCATATGCTCTCATTGATAGAATAACATTAATCCCTTTATAAATAGCAATGGAAAACCTTTGTAAGATTGAGAAAAAGGGTGCTCAAATCATTTTCAAAGCATTTTGATACATTGGCATAACATTCACAGATGATCTGGCATTAAATAGACATTGCAAGAAGCATGAGTGACCTCTAGATAATGCATGAAATGCTATCCTGAACTGTATGGTAGCAAACTCTCAAAAACTATGAATCAATGGCAAATCCCAAGAGATCCAAACTAATGCCCAATTCCAAATACAAGTACTGGGAGGTGTTGCCAATGATGATGAGGGATTCCAGGAGTGCTAGTATGTTAGAGGTTGGGGGAGTGATTGGATGGAGCAAGAGAGATTAACCCAAGAGCGTAAATCACACTGCCTACCTTGGAGGTTCTATAGGGAAGACTGAAGCAAATGGAGGACAAGGCAAGCTCCAAGGGTTGCCAAAGAAGGCCAAGAAGAGGTCCAATGCAGCTAGAAGTAGCTTGGAAGACACAAAGTATCAAAAGCATACCTTTGAATGAGAAGCCATGGCTACCATTGAAACTTTGAGTTGAAGCTTTTCTTCACAAGCTAAAGCAATGTCGGGTTGAGCTCCTCAATGTTAGTGCAATGGCTCTGATTCTAGTTAAAGGGAGCAAGCCTTGAAGTGGAAGCATGGAGCGGAAGTAAGAGCTATGGTGGAGAGAGAGAGAGAGAGAGAGAGAGAGAGAGAGAGAGAGAGAGAGAGAGAGAGAGAGAGAGAGAGAGAGAGAGAGAGAGAGAGTCATAATGTACCAGCTTTCCCTTTATTCAAATGTCATTGAAAGAATAAATAATATATGTGTGTAGGTTTATGCGAGTATGGTCAGTGTAACTAATACACGGTGGGCTAGGCACATGTGCCTTTACACCCAACATATAGGAGGAGAATAGCTTGTGATTTGATTAGATGACCCAAGATCCTAGTCTTTTTGCTCTTGCCATTGATGTTGGTGATTAAATGCTTTGGTTACTTCAAATTTTTGAGAATTACATGCATATCTAAGGATAAGGTAGGGTTAATGCTACCAAGGAAGTTGAAGGTGAGGCTCAATGCTTTCTATTTTGAAACCCTTAAGAGTAAACATAAGGGAGAGTGTGGACTTAGTTAAGGATGAGGACTAGAGATAATATTCAAATCATGCAGAAAAATGTGAAGTCTTCAACTAGCTTTTATCTAATATTGTTGGCTCTCTACCTATCAACAATTTTGAGGCAAAACCTAAAATTGGAGATTTTCTAAATTATAGATTTTGCTTCAAGAGGCTTTTGCTAGATAGGCCATTTTCTCAAGTTAAATTGGAATTTATAGAAAAGAAGATGAAGAGGAGGATGTCTTTTGGTCGAGATGGACTACATGTTGAGTTTTACTAAACCTTTTAGTTTCCTTGCCAAGGATCTATATAGGATGTTAAAACTAGTTTAGAGATAATGGGGAAGTCTTGGCTTTTGTTTTAATTATCACTCATAAATATAACCCCCTAAACTTATTAGGAGAACTTGATTGATTGATAGGAATCCTCTTCTGTATTCAAGTATCTTGGTTGCCCTACTATTGTGGGATCAGTTTATCTCTTTACTCTCAAAGATTTTATTTGCTCTTCTATATTTAGGTCTATTGGTTGCCCTATTATGTTGTTTGCCTAGTAAGCAACTAGAGCATAAAGTGTAGATGACTGGAAAATCTAGAAGCCCTCCACTTGCTTGTTCCGAGAAGCTCATTGAATGGAGTTGAAATTCATGTGCCCATAATGGGCATGCCAAAGTAGCGTAAGCTCGTAGAAAGACCGTGCATCAAGGGTGGTATGGTTCTAAAGCCCACCCCCCTATATACCTTTTCAAAGAACAACACATGTGGAAGAATCCTCAATGGTGATAACATCCTAGGTGAAGATTACACATGGACTTAGCTGTGTCAAACCATGGATAGAAAGAAGGATAAAACCCAAATCTAGTACATAAAGACTTTATCTCAATGATTAATTTGCTCTTTCATAAAATCAAGAAGAAGTTGTAGTGTTGGGAGGGATAAGATTGCGATTTGGCTAGAAGGATCATTGTAGTGAAGACTATTCTAGTGTCTTCTACTCTTTTTGTTGGTACTATATTTTATGTTTTCTTAGTCAAGCTAGAATAGGATTGAAGCTTTCTTCAAAGCCTACCTTTAGAGCTTAAGAGACCCCTAGAATTGGGTTGCTACTGGCTAGGAACATGTTACTATTGGGAAAGAGAAGGGATGTCTTAGATTAGAGGATGTGTTCTCTTTACTATAGAGATTTGCCCCAGTGCAGTGATGGACCAATATTGCAAGGTACTTCATTTGTCAAAGTGGGCCTAGGTTGAATGTACATTTATTTTGTGATGATAAGCTTTTTAGCACCAAGATCAAGCGAGCTATTCAAGGTTTCGACATGATGCAAGCTTTGATTAATTGCTGGAGAAGCATAATCAATAAGGCTGAGAGGTGCGGTGATAGCAAAAGGGTGACTCTTTTGTTGCAATTAGTGTGGATTCAACATCAATGCAGCTTTTGAACCCATGTATTACATTTGCCCAATAGACCCAGGTTGGTAGCTAAGCTTATTGGCAAAGTCATGCATCATTGGATGGATTTATTCATGTGGCTAAGATTGACTTAGAAGTCATGGGAATCAATTAGAGAAGAGTTTCACCTTACTTCTAAGGAATTGACATAGATGTAGGAAGTATTTTTGAAGAAAAATGTGATGTTGCTTACCTTGTTCATGACAATAAGGGGGAATTGTTTGTGTTATTGGTCATCTATAAGGAGGTTAAGCTTGCAAAGGCAAAGAAGAGGGTGGGGGGGTCGGGTTTTAGCAGGTAAATCGAAAGTTTATTTTGAAGGTCAAGGAGTTGGGATAAACACTTTCTCATGGCTCTTTGAAAGTTTGGAAGTGGCATTGTAAGTATGTTTGGGGTGCTATGCCTTCAAAAAAGTTTAATGTTTCATTATGAAGATCTTGAATGGAAATTGTGGGCTATTATTAGAGGAGTGGTTGTTAAGAGGGTTTGGGTAGTCAGAAATCCCAGAGTTTATGATGGAGCTATGTATGAGAGAAGACATAGATAATGCCTTTCCTAGGAGCTTCAAGAATGTTAAGGTTTTGATGAGAGATCTAAAGGGATAAAATAGCTGCTCGTTCTTTGAGTATCCTTTCATGGATGTTGCACATGTTTTACCTTTGTTAAATAACTAAGTGATTGCATTATTGAAAACAAGTATAGCGTAGCTTCAAAAAAGTTAGCATAAGGGGTTGATAAAGTGACGACCCCTATGCAGCGTTACACACCATCCCCAATTCTCACATCGTCTAAGAAAGGAGATTCAAAAGCTTTTGATTGGTTTTCGCTTTGTTTCACATTGTCCTCCTTCTTGCCTTCAGTGTCATGCTATTTTTTGTGAAAGAGGCCGCCTTCACGGGCAATCCATTGAGTTGACAGAAATATTTAAGCTTGTCCTTATGAGGAGAGAGAAAATCTAAGCTTCCCTATGAGTCATAACCTTGCTTTAGGCATCATAATGGGAGACAGGGTATTGGACACAAATAGATTTGTAATGTGCCTCAGGAGGATCGAAGTCACGCGTGACGCATCCCTAGAACTCAGCCCACACTTGATC
This sequence comes from Lygodium microphyllum, assembly GCF_053477565.2. NCBI lineage: Eukaryota > Viridiplantae > Streptophyta > Polypodiopsida > Schizaeales > Lygodiaceae > Lygodium > Lygodium microphyllum. The sequence goes on from NC_141157.1 coordinate 112,888,741, forward strand.
CACTACGCCATGACCCCATTGGCTTATCTCATATTTTGGACGATGGACACGTGTCGTGGTGACACTCTAGGGCCTCCTTGCCCCTAGGAGGGAGTATTCGGGGCCCGCACATTATTATTGCGCAGGGAGCAAAATCCGCTGTTTTAAAGACACTCTTTACGACATTCTGCTATAAATTCCCAATTCCTCCGGTATAAAAAGTCAAGCCTGCTTGCTCATCAAAACATGTGGCATGGACCGCCGACAATCGTGTAAAGCGAAGTGCATGCCCCCACGAATTGATTTGCTGCAGAGACAGCGGAGACGCAACACTCTCCCTCTAACAACACTACTTCCTAAGTTCATAGCCATAGCATTTCATTCGACTGCTGGTGTTGCTTGCAGACGCCATGGCTCCTACTGCTCTTGCGGATGAAGATTTTGCTACACAGCCGATTTCCACAATCGTTTTCATCGTCGGTATGCCCTGTGTTCCACACATACACAGACACAGAGAGAGAGAGAGAGAGAGAGAGAGAGAGAGAGAGAGAGAGAGAGAGGGGCTGACTTACATATTGACCTCTCTTCCCTTCGAAACGCCACAAAAACAGCTATGCAGGCAGAAGCTCTCCCCTTAGTAGAGGTTCTCAAGCTCGAGCAAGACGACGGATCCCTGTAAGAAAGTCCTATCTTGGTGCCTTTTGTCTTTATATGGTTTCGAACAGTCAACTAATAGAGTTCCTATCTCTAGCTTACGTGTTTGAGAAGCTGCTCCTGTTTAATTCCAAAGGTTCAAAGGAGAGCAGGTGTCTCTAGCATGATAAACTGAAAGTGTGCTTGGATCTGCTTGTAGACAGTTATGTTGCATTTGCCAATGTGACAAGCATTGTACCGCTTATCGCATCTTTGTTTCCGCACTAGTTTGTGCAGGATGTGTTTTTCATGCCTTGCATTTAGTTTCCATGTTGTAATTCAGGGTTCTTGTTTGTGATGCTCTTCTGGAACAGTGCTACAAATGAAAATCCGGCTTAAGATTGTTGAAAACTTTTGACTGGACGCATTTATGAGTGTACAAAATATAACTAGTTGTGTGGCATTGGCCTGTGCAGAAAAATAAAAAAGAACAACCAACACACACACACACACACACACACACACACACACACACACACACACACACACACAGAGGCTCTAGGGGTCAACATGGCCTGTTTGGAGGACTGGGATTTGGAGGACTTGCCCATTTATGGATTGTCGTGTTTTAGAAAAATGGGCACAACATGCCACACTATTAAGACGACATGCAGCGAATGGAGCTTTTTCCATATTTGTGCTTGAATGTGCAATGAAATAGGTATTGAGCATATGCAAGAATGAGTTAAACTTAAGAGGCATCCACTCTAGTACTTTACTATCATATTACTTGAGGAAGCTTGAGTGGTAACGGCTGACCTGGAATCTATTTGGATGTGATCCATCTCATTCACAAGTGCTTGCAAGGTAACCTCATGCTGAGTTCCTGCCTTAACCCATGCTTGAGCCTTATGTGCTCACGCTCAACCTTCATTTCCATGTGTATGTGCTTTTCCTACTCAACTTTTTGTCATGATACTAGTTAGGTAATTTATAAAATGCTGTAATTTAAGATTCATTTTGGTGGTTGATGGAAAAAAGTAGCAGTTATTACATCCTTTCAACATCCAGATGGGTGGTAGTAGCATTGGTCATAGTGGTTATTAAGTGACTTAGTGTGCATGCATCAAGGGCCCTTCAGGGTTAGGGAAGTCGAGCCCTAATTATAGGACTCAAGGTCCTATTGTGCACATCATTGTGTGATCACCACTCTTGGACTCTTGGCCCATAGGCCAATGTGTTTGTATACTAGGATGGTGTGGGTTGGTGGTGTGGGACTCTAGTCTTTTGGAACTTTAAAGTTTAAGATAAACCCACATACATTCTTGAAGCTCTTGGGGGGTACAATATTGGTTAGCATAAAATGTGGCACGAGCTTGGGCCATTTTAATGCTTTCCCTTGTAATCGCCAACATCTTTTGCATATCATGTAGATACATCATTGGACTTTGGTCTTAGTAGCTTGCTACTTTTATTGGCTGCACATGAAGACTTTTTTTGGGTCTTATGCGTGAGTGTCTGTAGTGTCAACTTAATAAAGCTAAATGGCACAAACAAGCAAAGATGTTACATCCTTTACAAATTCCTTGGAAGAAGTGTAGTAGCATTTCTATGGATTTCTAGTAGGATACCTTGCATGAATCGAAGTCATGGTGCCATCTGGGTTGTGGTCATCGATCAAGGAAAATGTCTTGATTCATTCCCATGAAAATGATTGTCAAAAGCCATGCGTTGGTTGGTCTCTTTGTTAAGTATCTTTATAGACTTTAGTTAGTGATCGAAATTCTAAGTTCAAAGGCCATCTATGGCAGATAATCTTCTAAAAATGAGAGACTTGATTGTCCATGTCATCCTCGGAGCACCCTAAGACCAATGGACAAATTGAGAGATCAAATCAAACTATGGAGGATATGTTGCATGCACATGTTTCTTGTAGACAATCCATTGATTGTCATTGAGCTCCACAGGGTAAAGATGCAGTCCTTGGTTGACTTTTCACATGATATGCAAGAGATGTTGATGATTGTGAGGGAAAGCATTAAAACAGCCGAGGATTGTGCCATGTTTTATGCAAACCAACATTGTATTACTTGAAAACTCCACGAAGGCATGTGGATTTACCTTAAAGTCCCAAAGGACTTTGATTCAATAACTATTGGCAAGTGCTATAAATTATCTTTGAGGTATTGTGGTCATTTTCAAATTACCAAGAAGATAAGTAGCATGTTCTATGAGCTTGATTTACCTCTGAAGATTTGAGTTCACCTTGTATTCCATGTGAGTCATTTGAAAGAACGACTAGGGCAAGGTGAACTAATAGTTTCAATTGAGGAGGTCTCTTGGCTCGAGGACATTGCTTGCTATGTTCCACTCTAACACGAATCGGTTCTTGACCATAGGACTAAATGATATTGTTTCATCGTTTATCTTGAGTATTTAATTAAGTGGAAGAATTATTTGGAGGTGATAGTGTTAGAGATTGGCATTCCTTGGACAGGTAGTGACATTTTTGAGCAGTTTTTTGTAGTCGCAGCAGCAGGCAGGCCACACGGCAGCTAGTCCGTGTAGGTGACGTCAGTAGGCAATAGGCAGTGCAGGTGTCACATGGCACAGTAGGTCGGTCAGCTATTGTGTAGTTGGACAGCTGCTGGGCAGTTAGCTGCATTTAATGCAGCTGACGTGGATTATTTATGGCATTTTTTATGGGCTATTTGTTTGGCCTAGCCTCCACATACACTTATAGTTTAGATCTCAGGTTTCGAGGCTGCTGATCGTGGAGGCTGCCTTTGGGGTTCTTAGAGTGTGAGATCTTTGAGGTGGAGATATACGTAGACATATACTCTGCGCCGTTGTACATATTTGCATCCTTATACAACATTCTTCATTGCAGATTTTCTGCGTTCCACTCTTTTTTTTTTTTTTTTTTTTGTAAAAGGTAATTGTATTAATTACGAAAAAAATACAAGATTACTGGATTACAAGATACATGATGACACAAAGCCATCATGTGAAGAGGTTCTCTCTCTCTCTCTCTCTCTCTCTTTTCTGATTACAAGATACACGAGGGCCGTGTGGGGAAGCCCCGTAGTAATGCACTGAAAAGGTTACACCAATCATGGCAACGACCCAGAGGCAATTGCCATATGCCACGGATGCAAATCCTCCCGAGGGAGCAAGTCGGAGTGTCAGATGATATCTAGCTGCCAATGCAAGAGCCCTTTAAGCCTGGCAATATGTCGGGGTACATTAGAGGCCGAATCAAAGAGAAAAGCATTGCGCGTGGTCCAAATGTGCCAGCATCCCCAATATCTGAAAAAGTGAAATAAGAGCTTCTCATGCAACTGTGGCGGTGCGGGATACTTCGGGCGCACAAAAACCCAATCGAAAGGAGTTAGCGAGGACCCCACCACCGCGCGCCAAATGTGCGACAAGAGTGACCAGATATTCTTGGCGAGCGGGCAAGAGAGAAAACGATGTCGGGCCGATTCCGCCGGTGTGGTACAGAAGAAACAATTGCCATTCGAAATGCGACGCTTGGCAAGGGCCGAGGCCAGAGGAAGACCACCAATCATCACCCGCCAAAGAAAAACCTTGCATTTGAAAGGTGTCTTATTTAGCCAGCCCTCCATCAGCGTTTTCTGCCACCATGACAACGATTTCCGCAGTCCCCAAATAGTATTAGCTTTCTCTCCCAGCCATTGGTGATCTTGAACAAGAAGATGATACACCTGATTAGTAGAGGCCTTTTCCAGACTCAGGCGGCCTGCAAGGTCCCAGTCTTGCCAAGGGCGATCCACAGTCAAGGCAGGAAAGGGTTGCCGACTCTGAAGCTCCGACGAAAGCTGCTCCCATAAATCATGGTATCCACGCGGGATCTTGAAGAGTCGCCGAGCAGTCCGAAACGATACGAGGACATTGCGAGTGGCAAGGGTAGCATCCGCAACCGACGTCACACCTAAACGGGCCATGCGATTAAATCTTGGTCTGAGTTGATGTTTATCTTCCCATGAAAGGAGTCGGGATACTGCCAACAATTCCAGCTGAAAGGAGTTAGTCTGCAAGCGGTCCCCTACTGGGTGCCAACGGGCCTTTTGGAGCACCACTTTCCAAGAGCCGACCAAGTGCAGTAACAAAGAGGAAGAGGGACTGGAAACACGAGAGTCAGCATTAAGGACATGCCACCAGGAGGCTCGAAGCCGTGTGTTGCCATGGCGGAGCCCGCTGTCCTCAAGAAAATAACGGGCTATGATGGTCCATGGGTGATGATCCACACACATGGCACGAAAAAGGGACCACCGGAGAGCTAACATATGAGTGTGTGCATCCAAAATAGCTCCTCCACCCATGCGCTTAGGGATACATGCGTGCGACCATGAAATCCAGGAAATGCCGGCCTGCAGTGAATCCTTCTTCCACAGCATGAAACGGATGGGATGAGTGAGGGCCTTCAAAGTAGTAGGCATCCATGGCAACAAAGGCAGGAAATACGTTAGCATTGAAAGCATGATTGTCTAGGCCACTTTGAGGCGGACATGGAATGGCCACGCTTGCGACTTCCAATACATAAACTTCGCTGCCAGTTTTTGTGAAATCCACTCCAGCAGGTCTTTTGGCCGTACATCCACCCCCAATGGGTATCCAAGATGCCTGACAATGGAGCCACGGGAAACCACTTGGCCTTTCCAGCCCAAGGACTGTAAATCAGGCTCCGTACAACTGAGAATGGCTGACTTAAGGGCATTGATGCGAAGCCCAGAGGCCTGACCAAAGAGTGTCCAAACATCTAATGCCCTTCGAATGTTGTCCCTGTCCGCCTGCAAAATCATAAAGGTGTCATCAGCCAAGGATTGGCTAACGAAGTGCTGACCCAACGGAAGAGACAGCCCAGCCAGCTGAGCAGAGGCTGCCATGGAGGATAACATTGAAAGGACCGGGTGAGTCGCCAGGGCAAAGAAGAGAGGGCTCAAAGGACAACCCTGTCTGACTGAGCGTGCAAGGACAAATGGCTCTGTAACTCCACCATTAAGCATAACTCTGGAGGAAGCCTCAGCACTAATGGTGTAGATCAATCGGGACATTCGGGTACCAAAGCCCATAGCCGACATGAGGTCTGCAACGAAAGACCAGTCCACATAATCAAACGCCTTTTCCAAGTCCAATTGGATCAATACCACTTCCTGACCGGAGTGCCGCGCATAGTCAATAGCCATTTGCACGTTTAAGATATTATGCAGAATGTTGCGGCCCTTAATGAAACCATATTGGAGAGGATGCACAATAGCTGGAAGGTGCTTGTGAAGCCGATTCGCCAGCACTTTGGAGTAGATTTTATACATGGAGCCCATCAAAGAGATCGGTCTCCAGTGTTGCAACTTTGACGGCGAAGGGACCTTTGGAATTAGTTTGATAAAGCCTTCTTTCCATGAGGAGGGCATGACCCCCGTTTCCCACACCTGCTGAAACATGGCCACCAATGGCTTCACCAACTGCGTGGCCGAGGTCTGAAAGAATTCATTAGTGAGACCATCCCAGCCAGGACTTTTATCATTCGGCAGATGCAACAAAACGTCCATAACCTCTTCCTCGCAAATATCTGTCTCCAAAGCGGCTTGCATATCAACTGGAACCTGCTGGCGGACCAGATGATAGAAGACCGAGCAGGCATGCGTAACCTGGCTAGAAGGCGAGGAAGAGGAACCAAGAAGTTCCATAAAATAGTTTCTGCACATAGTGACAATGGTCTGCGGATCCGTGACCATGGGACCTTCCGAATCCTGGAGTCTGGTCATATTTTCGCGAGCCGGAGACGCATGCAAGGCACGAAAGAACTTATGAGACTGGCAGGCGCTATCTTGCAATGTGTCCGTCAAGTTGTGCAGCTTGGCCTGTTGATAAGATTTCAACTGAAACACTTGAATAAGATGGGCCAATCGCCTCTCCAGAGACAGCAGAAAATCATCATTAGGGGAATCCAGGAGCAAGGAACGGACCAAAGCCAGTAAGTCTTCTGTTGCATGTCGACGTCGGCGGCAAAGCGAGGCATGATGGATCCCATATTGGCGAGCAACCCGCTGCACATTAGAGAGCAGCCGTGCAAATGAAGGCAAGCCCTCAGAGGCAAAGTCCAATAAGAACCTCTCAATCAGCTGCTGCATATAGCCCTGGAAAATTAAATGCTTCAAATAAGAGGAGTTGAAACGTAAAGGGAGCCTATCCAGGAATTGCACAAAAGGTGCAATAGAGCGTGCCCACATCTCAAGCTGGAGGGGGAAATGGTCCGACAACGCATATTGCCGCAAGACCTTCATTTCCAGCATCTCGGGAAGAAAATCATCCCCCTGCATGATATACATTCTGTCCAGTCGCGACCAGGTACTTGCATATTGTGCGGAATGAAAAGTAAATCCTGAAAAAGAAGGGTGAAGCCACGACCAAAGATCTTGCTTGAGTACGTGCAAAGCAAAGGAACTCCACACCCGGCTTTCCGGCGTATCCATTACCGAATGCCCTGAAGTGGACTGAGAAGAGTCAACACACATATTGAAATCTCCCATCAAAAACCCCCTTCGGCCGAGTGACATGGAGCACTGCAAAGTGGACCAAAGATCCTGGCGGGATGCGGGATCATTCGGAGCATAGAGGCCCAACAGCCATAAAATCTCTCCTTCAAATAAGACTTCGATCACCAGAAAGCGGCCCTGCACATCATTTTTGACAAGGACAGGCTGATATTTCTCATGGACAATCATCAGCACGCCCGAATAGTGCGTAGCATGGGTCCCTGCATAAAACAGACGGAATCCATGACAATCCATCACTTTTCCTGCTTCACCGTGACTTTTGTGCTCAACTGCACACAGTACATCCCACTGGTTCTCATGCAAGACGGTCCACATGGCATGTTGCTTATGGCGAGAGCAAATGCCTCGCACATTCCATGTGGCTATCTTCATGTATCCTCAAAGAAGGAAGTCAGGAACGAGGCGCCTGTTGCCTCGATTTTACCTTTTCCGCGAGAGCATCCAGGACACCCTCATCCAGAAAATCAGCCAATACTGCAAAAGAATTCTGGCGACCTGCTTTGGAGGTAGAAGGGAAATCCACTGCCTTGGGAGAGGGGCGGGGATAACGCCGATCCCAGGGTGTAATAACATTTCCTTTGGCATCGAATGCCAGCTTGGCAGGTGGGCCTTCGGGGCCATCGGTATAGGCTCTCCTTGGAGACTGATTACGGGGGGCAGACAGGGCCGTAGGACGCGCAGCTTGCTGTGAAGTGGCCATTTCTTTCCGGCGCGTATACGTGCGCACGGAATCCTGGGGCGTGGTAGGCCCAGGATCCGCCAGGCCTGCATCCAACTTTTTCCCTTTTTTGGGACGTGCCTCAATCCAATCAGTGCGACGGGAATCCACACTCAGGACCTGTTGTTTGCCTTTATCCATGACATGAGGAGACTGAAGGGCTTCCTGGGGCGTGGCATTAAGCACCATATCGTCCTTGGGCAGCACAACCTACGCATCCTCCGAAGACGATTGCTTTTCAGGGCATTCGGCCATGAAATGCCCCAATTTACCACATGAAAAGCAGTGGCCCGCAAAGTTGCCCCATTTTAAGTGAAAATACAAAGGATGCATGCCCGAACAATTGAGGCGAAGCCACGCGGGCCTTTTCCTGGCCGTGTCCCATAGCATGCATAAACGGTTGCGGTTCATCGCCCTGAGGCTTGGGGGAACCAGCACTGTTCCCACAACTGCCATCGCATCCTTCAACATGGGCCAATAGACCGCCGGACAATTTTCCACCTCTACCCACACCGGGCATTCGCGTTGAAGCAGACGCTGGAAGTCGGCCATGGGGCGCCATGGCACAACATGGACCAGGCAGCAATCAAAGAATAGCGGCAACTTGGACAGGAGCTCAGCGCGATGCGTTTCCGATTTCAGCAGGACCTCATAAAAGCCGCGAGGTCCAAGGAAGATCTCCTCAACAGACTCCCCTTGCAATAGATGGTGCAACCACTGGCGAATATGTGAAAGCACTGGGATCCTGCCAGTGAAGAAAAGTATGACTGCACGATCATAAAACACCGAGAAGGATCGCAAGACTGATTTGGGGTCCACCGTGGCGTCCAGCACATCATCCGTTCCCGCAACAGAAAAAGATTCGGTATTATGCTGGACATAATCACCGAGCAGAGTATTGGCGAAGTCCAGCAAATGCTCCCAGTCAATTTCCTGCGAATCCACAGGATCAGAGGCCACTTGCACATAGGAGCGTTCCAAGGGACTCATTGGCTCATCAGGCGTATGCTTGGAGCGTTTGCCGGCAGGTGGCAGTTCAGAACTCGGCGGAAACTCCTCCGTGCATGGCACCATATCTTCCGGCTCCTCTGCATCGGAATCAGGGCCAAGGGCTGCCACCGTTCGGTCAAGAAAATCCATATCCAAGCCAGCCATACTGCTGACTTCACACTCGTCCTGGCAGAAGGCGAGCTAGGTTAGGTGAGGTCGATCCTGCGCAGGGACGGATTGCTGGTCCCCAGCTGCACGCAGGATCCAGTCAAGCCCACGCTGCCCTGGGGGAAGGGGGCCAGGCGGCACGCAGGGCAGGGCGGCGAAGAAATCACAGGGCAGGGCGGCGCAGCACGCAGGCGGGTCAAAGACGAAAGGCGCACAGGGGGGCGACGAAGGGGGCGCAGGGGGGTAGCGACAGGCGAGGGGTCAGGGCGGCGCACAGGGCGGCGCCAAGCCCGCAGGTCAGAGGGGCGGCGACGGGGCGGGGCACGCAGGGCCAGACGGGCGCAGGAGGGCCCGACGGACGCAAGGACGGACGGGCACGCAGGGCCCCGACGGGCACAGGGACTCGCAGGGTCAGGTGGGCGCAGGCGGAAGGTCGTCTGCGTTCCACACTCTCTCTCTCTCTCTCTCTCTTTTCTCTCTCTATTCACTCTGTCTTGGTGATACGCTTCTGCATTGCTTCACTCTGACAGATAGCTACTTGAGAGTCCGTATGAAGTCGTTTTTCTTACTTTGTTCTTGAGGATATTGTTGAGGACAACAATCATTCATAAGGAGGAAAATGTTACATCCTTGGATATCCGGATGGGCATTAGTAGCATTGGTCATAGTGGTCATGAAGTGGTTTAGTGTGAATGCAATAAGGGCACTTCAGGGTTGGGGTAGTTGAGTCCTATTTATAGGGCTTAAGGCCCTATTGTGCATGCCATTGTGTGATCATTGCTCTTGGACTCTTGGCTTGCAGGCTAAGGTGTTTGTATGTTGGGATAATGTGTGTTGGAGGTATGGCATGCTAGTCCTTGGGATGTGGTCGTGACATGGAGTGTTGCTAGTTCCCAGACTAAGGGATGAGTATGTTTGGCTCTATGGTTGGGAAGTGAGTTTGATCTCCAGTCCCTATATGTTTGTGGATATATGCCATGTCATGTGTGAAGGTTGGATTCTTCATGGACATTTTAGCAATTGTAGCAATTTTGGTGAAGGCTCTGGTGGAAAGTTGCACACGAAAAAACACACAAAATTAAATCGAGGCTGACTTGCTAAGAATTTGGTTGTGAAAAACAATGAGGCTAACAACAACGTGAGTAGGAGGGAAAACTATAAAATGCAGCAAAAGGCTTATCTAAAGGGGAAACAAATTGGAGGGCAGCGTTGTGTGTTGCAAGGCAGGTTGAAATGCAGAAGTTTATGGTGGCTGATTTGAGAGCAATAATTAGGTAGAACCATTCAACACACATGTAATGCGAAAAATTGCTGAAACACAATTGATTTGAGATACTTGTTGAAGACTAGACAACCATCAGGTTTGGGAAGATTGGGATAATAACCACAAGGAGGCAGTCGGGCACTTGAATACTTAGGTATACACTCGGGGTGTAAGACTCAGAGTCCTAATTCTTTTGAGATTTGACATCCCTTATATCTTACTTTATTCATGGCCAAAAGAAATGTTGTGAAAACCTGTAAAAGTAGGACCTTCATTGCAATGCCCCATAGTAGGTGACAAGTGTATCATGTGCCTCCTATGCAATAGTAGCCCTATAAGATCCTGCAGCAGCAAGACAATCTATCATGAAAATGCATCTACCCATTCTTTAGCACATAATTTAAATGAAGATTTTGCTTGCATTTTAATATCTTTGAACCAAAACATGGGTCGCCTCCGAGAGATCCTTCATAAGAGAAGAAATTAGACTCCACTAAAGTAAACACTGTTACTATATGTGGTCAATGGCTCAATGTGTATGCTACACCATTCTCCTTCCTAGGCACATACTCAATCTTGAAATTGAATTGAGATGAGAACTGTCACAAACGTCGTTGCCAAAGAGGCATATCATATTGTGATTGAGTGAGAAGATAGCGTAAAGCTTGTCAATCAGACTTGATACAAAAATCTTGCGCAATCAATAGTGCTCCACTTCTTTAAGGCATGCATAATGACCAAGAGTTCCTTTTAGTTGGGATAATTTAACTCAGCTGCCTTGAGTTTTCAACTTTCATATGCCATTGAATGGCCACATTGCAGCTTGCTAGAGCATTATTTGTACATCACAAATCACCACAAAAGGTTCATTGAGATTTTGGCAATCTCAACATAGGATCTGAAGCGTAGATAGTCTTTAACTCCTTGAAATCTTGGTCCACCTCTTGCTTGCACATTCATTGGAGTTCTTGTTGTGTGGCATTTGTAAGAGGCAATGCCACCTTTGTATAGTGCTTTGTGAACCCGCCATAGAACATTGTCAATCCCAAGAATATGTGCATCTTCGGTGCATCTTAATAGGCTGCCCACCACTCAGCCCTACCTTGTTTTCACATTGTTGGTGCCTTGTTCTCTAATGTCCACACCCCTTCCGGATTCGAGTTGCTGTCCATCAGCTAGGCATGTGCATCCAGCCCTCCTTTAGCATTTGGCGATTGGTGTATAACCATTAGGGCCTTGCGTTTGGAGTTGGTGGCAGTTTCCAGCCTGTTTCCACCTTCAGCTAGCCATCATCTATAGGTTTTGAGTCTTGACTGCTTGCATTTGCTGCAGCCAGGCCCTTCCAGACCGTATTTATAGTCTACCAGCTGACATTAGCTTGCCTAGAGCACTCCTACAGCTGCGTTTTCTGCTTGGAGAATTTGTTTGCATCATTCCGATAGTCTTCAACCTGCTGCCCATTGTTTCATGCTGCTTCAGTTGTGTTCAGTGTAAGCGTGGGGAAGAATGTGAAAATGACAATATTTTGAATTTAACCAAATTGATCAATTATGAGAGAGAGTGAGAGAGAGAATGGGGGGGGGGGGGGGGGGAAGGGTCCCCTTCCCTTAACAGGAATTTATTGAAACAAACCATGGGCACAAAGTGCCTAAACCATATACAAAGGGTTGATTTGTTGCAATTTAAAAAGAAAGGAGTTTTGAAACCCTAATTTGTGTATCCTCCGGGTAGCAAGCTGATTTTCTTCTTTAGTGCATGGACTAGATCAAGCTAAGTAGAAAGTGCTTCTTGGTTGAGTGATACATAGGAGAGTATAAAGCATATGGTTGAAATTTCAGTACGAGAGCTTATTTGATGTAAAAAAAGAGACCTTCAATATAGGTGCTTAAAAGTGGAAAGTAGAGACTATAAATGACAAGTGTTTGTTGAAAATGATTAAGTGTAGGGACATTTATATCTTTAAAATGACACATATTGCCACATGTCACTTTTCTAGAGAATGAAGTATCTAAACCTTCTACTCTAAAAATCTCTCAAATGATTAAGAATTTGAGATAGCCGTTAAGGATGTGAGATAGCCGTTGAAGACAAAATTGTTCTTTGTGAAACTTTGGAGCCATTGATATGAATAGATTTTTTCATTCGAGTAACTAAAAAATGGTAACCTCGTAAATTTTAAGAGTCACCAAATTTAGATTCTGGAGAGCTTAATTGTATAGGTTCGATGGTTCATGGTTTGTTTTTTTGATCATGAGCATCCAACTTTCCGAAACCACTCATTATATGGGCTTCTAATCAATGTGACTATCCGAGTGAAAAAGTCTTAGTCATTTGGGTGTTTTGTCAATCTAACCGCCCGACTAAACTTGTAATTTCTCTTGGACATCTGGTCTTGGGGTGTTTTGACCATTGGCCATCTTTGAATAGAAAAACGAACATTTATTCGTAGTTTGAAATATTCAAATAATATAAATCGCCTTTTAGAGTAAATGAGCATAAAATTAATTTGAATCATTGAGTCAATATGACTTGATAATAGTTAATATACAAAAGTTTGGTTACATTTTTTCCTCTTAAAATCCATATTGTCCTCAAGATGTTTGAATTATTTTTGGTTCTAGAGTTTCTTCATAAGCTACAAGTATTTCGGCAGCTTGGGGAATGGAGCTTGCTTCAAGCTATAGATAGCCTTTTACAATCTATGGACATGATCCTCCTTTCCTTGCTTGAGAAAATGTGGAGGTCGTGAAACATAAATCTCCTCCTCAAGGATGCCATTAAAGAAGGTAGGCTTGACGTCTATCTAATAAACATTCCAACAATGGTGAACTGAAATAGCCATGATAGCTTGAATAGTAGACATTTGAGCCATAGGTGCAAAAGTCTCAAAATAGTCCAAACTTGCCCTCTGAGCAAAACCCTTGGCAACAAGCTTAGCTTTGTGCTTGTCCAAGGAACCATCTACAAGGTACTTGGTCTTATAGATCCACTTTACACTTATTACCTTTTGCCTCCATGGATGTGGAACCAACTTCTAAGTCTGATTTAGCTTGATAGAATCTAGCTTCTCCTGCATAGCTTGACGCCAAACATGTTGTGCAAGAGTCTCCTTAATTGTAGTAGGCTCTCTGTCATGAAGAATGTGAGTCCTCAATGTGGTAAGGCTAGTGTAGAAGACATCAAACCGAGGAGATGGGAGCTGAGTCAAAAAGATCATAGCCATGTCTTTAGAGGATATCATGTGACCAAGAGGTAGGCTCACTCCTCTTGTCCTTCATCTTAATGATTTGCTCCTTCATGAAAGAGGAGTTATCAATATTGAGCATCTGCAACTTCTTATCAAGGGAAATCTTGTGGGCAAACGTCTTGTGCTGATACAAAGACGCAACCTTCCTCCATACTTTTGTCACGATCTTCAACCTATGAACATGCACAAGGATAGAATCTTGCAAACTCATAAACGAGAGGATTTGGCTCTTGAGTTGAGCCAATCCCACAAGGTGGCATGTCCAAAGGTCGAAGGTTTGAAGATATGCTAGGGTTTGCACTGAGGAAACACAACATGTACAACCAAGATTGAAACACAAAGACTTAGATAGAGACAACAAACCCTAAACGCCAAACACAAAACACAAAAGCTCAAAACTTAAACATAGAGACAAATATAGAGAGAAGAAACTTTGAAGTGAATGTATGCTGTAAATGAATGTGAGCTTATACAGAATGCCCAAGGGTGAAGTGATGCAGTGTCGGAGAGTGACCTCCATCAGAGATAGATCCCAAGTGTAGTAACCATGAGTGGGAGATGAGAGAGTGCTGAATAATGAAGGGCAGCAGGTTGGTCACCAAACACAACAGTCAGAGGCTGAAATCTACTAAACGCAACAGTGTACCACTAGAGCAAGGCTGAAAACTGATCAGCCAAGGTAGAGAACTGTCATTGACAACAATAGAGGTGTTTCTTGATGTAGACGGTGTGCTGGACAGCAAAACATAGGTATTGTAGCAGTTACCCGATGGGAGAGATGGCAGTAGCCTGTTGCCTGACACCACATGCTGAAAATGCAGGTTGATCAGGTGCTATGATGACTTAGCAAATGGAGATCTCCAAATAGTAGGGTGATGGCTGAGAACAAACCACCTAGGGCTGGATAGTGATGGGCTGCAGTTGGTGATGGTTGGATAGTAGATGGTAGATGGCTGATGGTTGAAATCTGCACGGTAGAGTGAGAAACCTGCACCAAAGGATGAGGTTGAATGGTGGGTAGTGTGTCTATTTATAGATGTTGAAGGGTGCCCCAAAAAATTAGGGTTTTGGGGGACCATTGAAACTCTCTCAAATCGTACACTAATTTTGCATTTTCTTTAATTAAGCATGTTTTGGGGCTTTTTAAAAATGCCAATAAGTTGTAAAGCGTGTTTTAGCTCAAGAGAAGGTGTCGAGTATGCACTCAACCTTACATGACCACAATGAACAGTTTGAATCATGTAGTTTGTCTTCTTTGGGTAACGAAGGTAGAATAGGCACTTTCTCCGAGGGTATCAAGGAAGGCACCTTCACTTTGGATGGAGCCTTCTGTGATAGATGAATAGAAGGGGGACGGTTTCAAATAGGAGACTCTTCCTACTGACGATACTAGTGATAATTGCGTCTCTACTCAAAAGTGTTTGGAAAGAACATTCTCCCCTTAGTTATCAAAGCTTGTAAATTGGTAAGACATCTTTGATTCTGCAATCACATGGAAAACTGTTTTTTGATGGAAACAACATACAAGACAAGAAGCAATTAGGTATAGTGGATGTAGATGTGCCACGTGTACACAATATCTACCACCAGAGGGATGTCCCTTGCACGAAGGGTGCTGTTGCCTATAGAAAGTTGACAATGGGCTGTAGAAGCCATCAATTGGGCAATAAATGCTGCCGCTTGGTAGTGGATATTGACGACTTCACAGTGAATGCTACTACCCCTGCCAGAAAGCTGAGGATTGGCTTCTAGATGATATCGCCTTTGCAAAAATCCTTCAGATATGGCCATGTTTGCAGCAAAGGCAAGTTGTAGCATCTACGTTTTGTGATTGGGAATCTCCTCCACAATAGATCTCTAAGCTGTGTCCTCACTTTAGGCGATGATGCCATGCGAGTGCGCAACAGAAGAGAAACACAGAGAGAGAGAGAGAGAGAGAGAGAGAGAGAGAGAGAGAGAGAGAGAGAGAGAGAGAGATGTAGGAAGAATGCTGCACTGATTGAAGAAGAATGTTGATACAAAAGGGAATGAATTAATTAGTCCTTGCACATAGCCCATGGCATTAATGAGGGCACCAGATCAGGCTGGTGATGATAATGGCAGCACCAAAGTTTGAGAGTATCGGAGACGGAGAGTGCAATTTGCAAAGCGTGCAAAATGAAGTGATTTGTCAAGTGTGGGGGCTGAGCTGTATATAGCCACATAATGACAAAACTAAAAGAATTTTGTGGCTGATATTTCTTGGATTTCATAGAGCCATGTCTACACTTTAAAAAGCATGGGTAGTAGGGCTGTTTTGAATGCATTGTTGCCAGGGGGTTCAGAAACATGAAGTATGAAATGGGTTTCAAAGGTTTTACTAAAATTTCCTAAAATGTACGAAACGGGTTTCATTTGAGATGAAAATTATTGAAATTTAATTTGTGTAATACACTTCAAGTCTCATGGGCCACAATAGAACACACATTGAGCATGATTTAGCATTGCATAGAAAATCTAAGCGAACAACCAATTGACCAACAATTTACATACTTAGTACATGTACTCCATGATTCATCATCTAGATTTCACGAGTATAAGAGAGCAATAATACCATAGTTTAAAAACTGCTCAAATATATGATTACAATCATTCAAAATAGCAATAACAATCCATGTCTCTATAGGACATCAAAGTGTGATGTGTCACATGAATTATGAAAGCTGCTACTAAATGTGCTAGATTTGATCCAACATGCAAAATTGGGTTGACTGTAATCTTGAAGGACAAAATTTTAATTCAATTGTTTCCTATGTTTCAAAAACATTGGGTCATTTCTAATGTTTCCTACATGTAGAAAACACGTTTCTTGGCAACTATGTTTGGATGTCTACACTCACATGGTTACCTTTTGTTGGTCATTGTTTCAAGCCATGTGTGCGGGTCATCAACTTAGGTCTCTACTATTCTTTTTTTCCTTGAAGACCAAGGAGTTGCGCATAGGAATTCTAAAATTCAGGGTTCATGGTGGCACATGGACATTGACTCCTAGCTATTGGACTTCTTTTGTTCTTTTGACCTATTTGGTATGCTCATGGAATGTTGTCCTTTAGAAGCCCTGCTATCCAATTGAACTTGGAGTCAAAGGCATGCCATCCAACATTCTCCAAAGAAAGATTACATGCTAACTCCTTGCAGATTGAGTTGTTGGTTGTGTCTTGGTTGCTCTTGGAAAGGAGAACAAGATGAGCACTCCAAATTTAATTGGATGGCATGTTTGGGTTTGGTTTCTATTGTAGTGCGACTCTCTCACCTCGTAGTGTGACTTTTTGCATAGTCGGATGGGTTTTTCGTATTCCTTATAGGTACTATGATTTGTGGAACATGATCTCAACACATTTGTAGGATCGACAGCCCTTTTTCACTCTTGATTCAAATCATCTTGGTAGCAGTCATATGTGTCTTACATAGTCATTTCTTGCCTGTGAGCCTCAGTTTGAGTTAGACGGGGACATTAGGAGCTTTGGCACTCTGTTTGCCATGTGTTTTGATAGAGGAAGTTGCTCTATTTTGTTGAGATGGGTCCGACACAAAGATTGAGACAGCAGATGTTCGTTGTGCATGGGGAGAGAGAGAGAGAGAGAGAGAGAGAGAGAGAGAGAGAGAGAGCAGAGTAGAGTGAGCACGTTTGTAGGTATAATGACGAGAGTGTACCTTTAGGTTTTTAGATAGATATATATGTGTAAGTACAAGTGCTAAGGGTGTGTTTACACCCGAGCACATTTAAAAGCACGAGGCCTTTATTCCCAACAACTTTCCACCTAAAGGCAATGTGCTTGAAGAGGAGAAAAGAATCAGCTAAGTCTAGGTATGTACAAAGCTGAAATATATATATCTATCCAACTTCCATCATCTGTTGGCAATGAGCAAACTGCTCTGTTGGAAGACCCTTCGTGAGAAGGTCTGCAAGATTATCATTTGTATGTACTTTGACAAGCTCAATGCTCTTGCTGTCAAGTACATCTCTAATGAAGTGGTACTTCACCTGTACGTGCTTTGTCTTTGCATGAAAGATAGGATTCCGTGCTAGCATGATAGCACTCTGACTATCACAATGGAGAACAGGTAACTTTGAGATGCCAAGCTCTCCCACTAGACGTGAAAGCCATAAAGCCTCCTTGCATGCCTCAGTGGCAGTCACATACTCTGCCTTTGTAGTAGACAATGCAACACACTTTTGTAGCCTGGAGATCCAAGAGATTGCTCCTTCTGTGAAGATAAACACATACCCAGAAGTGGACTTCCTGCAATCTGCATGACCAGTATAGTCTGCATCCGTAAAGCCAACAACAGATGCCTTCTGCTTCCCAAAATAGATGCACAACTCCTTTGTGGCTTTGAGGTATCTCATAATACCTTTCACTGCATCCCAATGCTTCTTGCGAGGGGTTGCCATGTATCTACTAGCCACTCCCACTGCAAAGGCAATGTCAGGACGTGTAGCAACCATAGCATATATCAAACTGCCAATAGCTGTATCTTGGCCATTTCAGCCTTCTCATCATCAGATGTAGAGCTGTCCTATGCACTGAGTTTCACATATGGAGGCAATGGAACCCCTATCGTTTTCCCCCCTTTCATATTGAAACGCTGCAAAACCTTGGAGATATACTCCTGTTGAGATAGATAGAGTAAGCCTTTTGATCTATCTTTGAGTATTCGTATGCCAAGAATGTGATTCACATCACCAAGATTCTTCATGTCAAAGCTGCTATGAAGACTTTGCTTCAGTGATTCCAAGGCATGAGTATCCCTGCCAGCAATCAGTATGTCATCAATATACAAAACCAAGATAATCAGGCTGCCATCTGTTGCCTTTTTGGTATACAAGCAGTGATTCACTCGACTTCTATAAAAGCCTTGAGACTATATATGAATGTATCAAACTTATAATACCATTCTCTTGGTGCTTGTTTCAGCCCATACAAACTCCTTTTGAGTTTACATACCATCTTCTCTTTCCCTTGTTCAACAAACTCTTCAGGCTGCTGCATATATATGTCCTCATACAGATCACCATGTAAAAATGCAGTCTTTACATCCATCTGTATGAGTTCCATATCCTCAACTGCAACCAAGCCCAAAATGGTTCTCAATGTAGTCATCTTGACTACAGGAGAGAAAATCTCATTAAAGTCAATTCATGCTTTTGCTTGTACCCCTTTGGAACCAATCTTGCTTTGTACTTTGGTGAGGAACTAGAAGTGACCTTCATCTTATAAGCCCATTTGCATGGAAGTGTTTTCTGCCCTTTAGGCAAGTGCACCAAGTCCCAAGTGCCATTTTTCTCAAGAGATTCTATCTCTTGCAACATGGCTTTATACCATTTCTTGCTGTCCTGTTTGTCCATTGCTTCCTTGAAGCAAGATGATTCACCACAGTCTATTAACATAACATAATCAGCCACATTATTTGCACCAGGAACAAATCTGTCAGGTTGTC